>NC_072771.1:12938133-13210633 GCF_022539595.1 Amphiprion ocellaris | reverse complement strand
CTGCCTCTGGGTATTTGGGAATCAAGTTTTGATATGCACCATAGCTGTGTATGCACCTACACGCACAAAAAGCGACCTAACTTTGTAAAAACCGTGTAATGATTATTCCATCTTGTGATAAAGATAACAACATTCAACAAAAACACATTTTATTATCTCGATGCTTTAATCAATCAATATAACAGCATACCACTGCACGGGACACTGGTGTTTTACACGGTCCAGGGCTGTAGATGAGGCGGTGAGGTTGTGTGTGTGTGTGCAGGAATCAGGCCACTATAATGAGTCTCATCCTGTATTCCGATATTGCGGAGGTCGGAGGGATGAGGGCGGCTGAATGCAGACTGCAGCACCAAAACACACTTTGGCGCACAGCTCGACACATCGATCCCATTTACCATTCTGCTGGAACAGCAAAGAAAAACTGCAATGACAGTGGACAGTATGGACTGAGGTAACATGAGACAGTCCGGTGGCATAATGAATGCACTGAGATTACACGTGTGATTTTAGTATGATGCGATTTTATTTGCATGTCATTAAAACAAAACATAACAGGTAATCGTTACACAGTAACTTGAAGTAAAGCGAAGTTTAATAGATGTATGAGATGAAATATGTAATAGAAAGTCCCTGCATACAAAACGTGACCATGACTAGTTGTTGTGCTGCCTGAGCTACAGGACAGAGACGAGGAGCTGCATGAGTGAGTTCGTGTCTCCCCAGAGGGTGGAGGCTTTCTGCAAAAGGTTGCAGGTTTCCCTCATCTTCTGTTGTTGCTGCGTCAAATGATGCGCCGCTGCGCCTTCGCTATAAAAGCACCTGTCCTGGCCAGACATCACTCGCATCTCACTTTCTCTCTCACACACACTCACCCTCACACACTCCTAAACTCCACACGCACTTTTCTCTCCTGTGCAGAACTACCGGCCGGACTCTACTAAAGCAAACATGAGTTACTCCAGCGACATCTACAGCAGCAGCTCCTATCGGAAGATCTTCGGAGATGCCCCCCGACCTGGTCGTGTTGGTCTGGGTAGCAGCAGCCCGTCCCGCCTGCACTCTGCTGGGTACCGCAGCAGCCACCGCACCTATGGGTCCCCCTCCGTGATGTCCTCCAGCACCTACCGCAGGACGGCGGCGCCCGGCCGCGTCTTCTCCTCCATGCCGGACTCCGCGATGGACTTGACCCAGTCCACCGCGGTGACCAACGAGCTCAAGATTATCCGCACCAACGAGAAGGAGCAGCTGCAGGGCCTCAACGACCGCTTCGTGTCCTTCATTGAGAAAGTGCACAACCTGGAGCAGCAGAACAAGGTGCTGGAGGCGGAGGTGACGCTGCTGCGGCAGCGCCACAACGAGCCCTCACGCCTGCACGAGCTGTACGAGCAGGAGATCCGTGAGCTGCGGGCGCGCGTGGAGGAGATGACGCACGAGAAGAGTCAGATGCATCTGGACTGTGTGCAGATGAACGAGACGCTGGAGCGCGTGAGGGAGAAGCTGGAGGAGGAGAGCCGGCTGCGCGAGGAGGCGGAGAACACCCTGAAGGGCTACCGGAAAGACGTGGACGACGCCACCCTGGCCCGTCTGGAACTGGAGAAGAAAGTGGAGTCTCTGCTGGACGAGATCGCTTTCCTCAGGAAAGTTCATGAGGAGGAGCTCCAGGAGCTGCAGGCGTCCCTGCAGGCCACACAGGTAGCTACCGTCCCTGATCACCTGCGAGCCCGCAGAGCCACAGGTGGAGCAGTCTCTGTTCTCCCCGCTCAGAGTTATTAGCAAAGTCACATCACCAGAAACACAGTAACAGAGTAATTCTTTAGCTCGCACGCTCTTATCCCCACATACCAACAAAATACTGGTGCTACAGTGACAGGGGCTGTGCTCTGACTTGACTGAAGCCTCGTCCTTGTTTTTCCAAATTATTTCAACACACAATAAAATCCCTATATACGCATCACACAGCAGCAGAATCAAGAGACAAAATACCGCTGTGTGACCAATGATTTTACATACAGGCGCTGTACCAAAAGTGAGCTGGTTGCAGTTCTCCTTACATTTCTGCTTTATTTGACCTGCTGCGTGCTTCACGTTTAATCAGTCTAGCTGGATTTACAGTTGAAATACCTATGAAAGACCAGTTCAACTTACAAAAAACTAATTTCCACTTACCAAAAAGTGACAGCCGCCCCTATATTGCGACTGGAATGTTGAATAATGCATCAATATGATTTTAAAGATTCAGTAGAAGAAATAAGGGAAAGGGATCATACAGTATATCGAACTCATTCATAAATCACCTTGTTTAGAGTCTAAACAAGGATTTTAAATATACCAAACACATTAAGTCGAGAGAATACTATAATTATTGTTTGACTACGCTGTAAACATTTTTTAACATACATATTCTGTTACAAGAAATGTTAAAATCTTTCATAGACACACTTTTTCATTACTACAGACGTAAACTTGTGTTTTTTTCACGTTCTGACTGACGCAGATAAGAGCAGCTGCAGACCGTTACACCTTTAACTAGACTCCATCGCTGTTCGACACCTGTAAAATACTTTATACGGCCAAACACGCAGGTCCACGGTCTGTTTACAGACTGTAGTCGCGTGCTCACACGTTAGGCTCACAGGTTTCTCTAAACACTGAAGGGATTCAGAAACCAAGCCTATGGAGGTGTCAGAGTTGAGGAGAGTGTGAGCAGCTCCGTGACCGTGTCTCGGTGGCGGACAGCTGCGTCCTCTCCGAACACTGCGCACCGGGAAATTGATGGCACTGCAGTTCCGTTTCAGCAGCGCGCGCTCTCCATCCTCCACAATTCAGGGGGTCTCGCGCGTCCCTGCAGCGTCCCGCCCGCTCCGTCACGCGCCCGTGAAAACTTAAAGATGTTAAAGCTAATAAAGTGAATGTGGTCGGCAACGCATTTTCTGTGTCGATTGTGTCGTAAAACTGAATTCTCCGGGGGGATATAATGTGAGTATCTCATTACAGGGTTCCTCCTTATGATACAAATACTCTTAGTGCGTCAAGGTCGTTGTGAAGTTGGGTTAAGAGCAGCCATTAGCTAGTTCATGTTGTGGGATAATCGTGATATTTTCATTAATGGAGGTGAGAAGGGGGGAGGGCGGAGGGGGGGAGAAAAATGCGGAGAAATAGCGCATAAATCCAGGGGTGTGGTCGTCCCAAGGGGCAGCAGGCAGCGGTGCACTGGCATCTGTTTTCTGTAGCTACAGTTTAAGCAGCTAGACCTATTTAACAGCAACACAACAGTGGAAATACTGACAGTTTGTCAAAAAAGTGAACCGACTGCAGGCTAAATGCGCGCATGTATTGTTTTCATTTACAAAACCATCAATAATATCGATTGGGGTAGAACTTGAACCTGAGAATTTATGGCCCTGTTATTAATAGAACAGGGCTAAATCTCATCATGATTCAGACTGAAAACTAAAAAGAAGAAACTTTCACTCTGAAGTGCACGCACCAACTATTAGTGCAACTTTGAGGAGAAATCCGTTAAGTGAATGCACACCAGTATTGAGTAAGCCATTCAGTGATGGTTGCTGGGTAGATTTCTCCAGGGTCTCTCCTCTTCCCCGCAGGGAATATTATTGCCATGCAAGCTATTGACAGCACAGCTTTCCTCAGCAGAAGAGCCTGAGTCAGCAGTCGATTCATCAATCCTGCAGCAGTCCACCTCACTGCACTGCAACTCAGCTCATCAACACCCTGCTCACCTTATACATTTCTGTATATGTCACCAGGAGAAATAGTGTCTGACTACAGTGCAGGAAAAGAGTGTACTCTAAATGAATGCAGCTGTGCAGCAGAGGAAATAGCCTTTACCTGCAGTCAGCTAAAGCATTAAATTGCTTTTGAAGAATTAGATTATTTAATTATTCGCTATATTTTTGAGAAATATATAAAGAAATGGTATTGTTTTCATCAGGGGGGTCAGTTCATTAATTATGGAGTGGCTTAAAAAGCTTTTTTGTCATCTGTGAAGAAATTCAATAACTTCAGCAAACCAGTGTGTTGAAGTGTTTTTGAATTACAGTCACTACTGTTGAAAGAACAAACACAAGTAAACTCAACTACCCAGAGAAGGACTAAGATATTCAGGCTCTAAGTATTTAGAGAAAAAACTTTTTCCCCTCTGAATCAGACTTTCTGGACTAGATACTACCTACTTTTTAGGCCACTTTAAACTTCATTTGGTCTTGTTAGATTTTTCCAAATTAATAAACAGGAAAATAATCTCGTGTGATGCAGACGCAATGAGCAAAAAAAAAAAAAAAAAAAAAAAAGCAATGTGAACAAGTCTGCAGTTTTCTAAATGTAAACACACATAGTCTTACTTTTTGAAATTATAGGAATTACTGATTACAAAATTTTGAAATGGTGCTGGTATTTCTATGTCTGAACCTAATAATAGCTATCACTCATATTAAAAAAATGTCTCTGCTTTTAAGAAAAAAGTCTTGTCCTGTCTCCAGGTGTCGGTGGAGATGGACATGAGCAAACCGGACCTGGCTGCAGCCCTGAAGGACATCCGAGCCCAGTATGAGAACCTCTCAGCCAGGAACCAGGCCCAGGCAGAGGACTGGTACCGCTCCAAGTTTGCCACCGTGACTGAGGCGGCTGCCCGCAACCAGGACGCCATCAAGCACTCGAAGGAGGAGCTGAGTGAGTACCGCAGGCAGGTGCAGGCCCGCACCCTGGAGATCGAGGCCCTCCGGGGCCACAATGAGGCTCTGGAGAGGCAGATTGCCGAGATGGAGGATCGCCATAACAATGAAATAGGAGAGATGCAGGTACGTACCTGACATGAGGTAGAATAACAGTTAATAATATAAGTTACAAGGCAAATGTTTGGCTAATGTGACAGCATGACAAGATAATGAGTATTTCATGATGCAATATTGTGTGTTTGTGCAGGATACCATCCAGCAGCTGGAGGCTGCCTTGCGTACCACCAAAGGAGAAATGTCCCGTCACCTGCGTGAATATCAGGATCTGCTGAACGTCAAGATGGCTCTGGACATTGAGATTGCTGCCTACAGGTCTGTTATATTAGAAACAATAAATGAGCAATCATTTGGGAAATTGAACTAACTTGACAACACGACGCCCTATTCATGAATTATTTCAAGCCCTTGTGGTGAAAATCTGATTTTTACTTTGTTAGCATGCTCATGTGGTGTTTTTCTATTTTGAATAATACATTATTAGCTAAGTAATCCATTAACATAATGACTTAACATTTCCAACTTGAAAGTGCAGTGAACTGAAAACACAGATCCAGACTTTCATTATGGATTTTTTATGTATCAACTTGCAGGGTATCATTATCCTTCTTCTGTAGGTTTTACAGTTTGAACACATATGAATGAATTACTTCAATATTACAATATGCCATTGTGTAGTGTAGAGAAGTTTTACAGTGTTTGACCAGAGTCGTAGGTGAGCTGGTGTCCTTGAGTTGCAGCAAACAGTGGAGGGATAGGTGGAGATCTAAGTCATTTTAGGGCTGAATAAATAAAATATGTAACTTTAATACACAGGAGTGATTTTTTTTTTTGGGGGGGGGGGGGTGAATCAATGATTAGTGAGCTTTTTGTTTTTCTTTTTATTTTACGTAGTTCCTTCTTTATTTTCGAAATGAAATATTATCAAAATGAATGTTGTTTTTGTTATTTGGCTTTTATGAATGCCTTACATGCAAAATTCCATTACAGCTTGGCTTACATACACTTTCTCAAAATCCACTTAAGTCAACAAAGCAGGGCAGCCAGAAGTCTGCCTTTGAATTAGAAGCTCACATTCAAGTTTTCAGCTGATTTTTTATCAGCTGAAAATGCGCACGTCAATGAACTTCACATCTAGTACAGCATTTATTTTAAGCACTTTTAGAATGGAACTCTAGTGGGGCGCCTAGTGGCCTATTTTTTGAGACATGGCATGATTTCATTTTGATCCAGGGACCTTTCCTGCATGTCATGCATCCTGTCTCACCCAACAATTACAGTGTTTCTCAAATAGTGGGGCGCGCCCCCCTGGGACGGCGTAGAGTCATGTCAAGGATGGCGCGGGCGACTGGGAGGAACAGGTCCGTCTACACGGAACAATTAGCTGAATTATTGTTTTAACGTCGGCCTGTTTTAACGTCGGCCTGTTTTTCGCGGCGTACAACAGTGTGGAAATTGCTCTGGCTCATAGACTGTATATGCGCTGGCCATTCGGACCATAGACATATACACTATGTCTATGTGTCTATGTCTATGGTTCGGACTCGGAAGTACGGACTCCCGAGAACGGGAGAATGCATCGTTAATGTGCAGTCGGAACACCAGCGTACTTGATAACGTCACGTACTCGGCTCATCTGCTCCGATTATTTTTACCAGCGATGTCAAACATGTGGCTCACGGGCCAAAACCAGCCCGCCAGACGGTCCATTTCGGCCCGCGGGTCGACTTTACAAAGGATAAAAATTACAATGACATTAACTGTAAATTGTAAATGTGTAAAACTGTAAATTTAAAATAATTTCTAGACCTTGACAAGTTGTTTTGATCATGAAGTAAAATACTAGATTGTTCAGTTGCAGATACCTGTGACTGAATGTTTTGTGGTTTTGTAGATAAACTGTGATCTGGCAGTTACAATGCATGTGTAAATGATGAACTGAGGCATAATAGGCTACTGTTGAAACTGAACGTGTTTTCCTTAAGAAATTTCAAGTTCATAATATTTTGTAAAAAGATACTTTATTAAATGTGAACATTTTCAGAATGTGCTTTTTTGAACTAAAACAAATGGGAAAAGTTGGAGTTGTGGTTATTTATAGGTTATTATGCTGTGATTTTACTGGTGGAGCCCACTGGAGATCAGATTGGGCTTTATGTGGCCCCTGGACTAAAATGAGTTTGACACCCCTGATCTTTACTGTGAAAAACAACAAAATGGAATCAGATAAAATAACACAGCCCTGCATATTCATGTTTTCGCAGTTTTTATATATATATATATATATATATATATATATATATATATATATATATATATATATATATATATATATATATATATATATATATATATAAAGTTATTGGGGGGGCGTGGAATTTTTTTGGTCCTCCGAAGGGGGGCCTGACAGAAAAAATTTGAGAACCACTGGTCTACAGCAACATCGTAATGTTCTAAAATGTGGTTTTCAGTGCTTTCTCAGAGATATCAATCCTTCCCAGTGTAATAAGATAAATAATGGGAAATGGTACAATGTGAAACCTTACATCTATCTAAGCCGTCACCTAGAACAGACGCCAGAGGTGCTGCCATTGATACTGCAGTAACATTATATCCCTCATGAGAGACAGACTGTGATAATACAAGCAACAAATCCAGACCAGGATGTGATGTCACCTCTTGTCTCTTTGTGTCTGTAGGAAGCTGCTGGAAGGTGAAGAGTGCCGCCTCAGCTCTGTCGGCGGCGCCATGGTTCAGTCCGGCTACCCCGGCTTCTCCTACATGTCGGCCCGCACCTACACCCTCGGAGCCTACAGGAGGTCCGGAGCCAAGCCTGAAGAGGAGGAGGAAGAGGGAGAAGAAGAGGAGAAAGAAGAAGAGGAGGAGGGAGAAGAGGGTGAGGAGGGAGAAGAAGGAGAGGAGGGAGAGGAGGGAGATGACCAGGAGGAGGGTGAAGGTGAGGGAGAGGGAGAAGAGGAGGAAGAGGAGGAGGAGGAAGAGGAGGAGAAGGAAGAGGAGAAGCCAAAAGAGAAGGAGAAGGAGAAGAAGGAGAGCCCCACCGGGAAGAACAGCAAGAGCTAAACTGCTTGTTTCTTCATCATCATCATCATCATCATCAATAACGCAGTCCACATCCCACCAGTCACTTATGGATCTGTTCACATCATCTCTGTGTCACACACACAGACACACACACACACAAATCTGCACACTCCAGATGCCTCACACCTTCTGTGTTTTTCTGTCTCTGGTTGCTCTGTAATTCAGAAGTGATTTATTTAAACCTTATTAGACAGAGAAGGAGCTTTAGAAAGGACTAGATAGCACTACAGTGGCAGAAGCGTTTAAATCATTTCCATACGCTGCCGTCGTCATGATTTTACATCACAGAAGTGCAGAGAGAAGCGCCGAAACTAGCATGATGGCACAAAGTTTCTTGAGTTTGAAGTAGGAATGTTTTTTCCTCCATATGAGCAACAATAAATGTGCCATTAATGATTAATATTCAAGCAATCAAATATCTTGAAAGTAACAACTTTGTCAGCACACAGACTTAGGATAAACACAGATCCTGGAGCACGAGAAACAGCCAGTCCAACTTTTAATGGTGCTACTTGATTTTTACATATAAAAGTTGGGGAGTCCTGTGAGTAGAAGATTTTATGGTAGAACGAAGCTCCACCAGCTCACTCCTGAATGTTAAGCAGGAAGGTTTAGAGGAAAAACTGCTTCTATCTGAAATGGAAGTCCAGCTGCACATTTCGCACAGCAGGTGAATGCCTCACTCTTTTCCACTATTCTCTTAGTTCTGCATTTCATCTCTCTTTTGTTTACTGCAGTGTCACAGCACGGCAATAATGGCAACTCAGAGCTCAGAAAAAACTACTGGGAGGGCGGGTGGTATTTTCAGGTGATGGAACGGAGGAGCACTGCAGCTTCTCCACGAGGGAGTGCATCTTTGGGAATGAAAAATGTAGAGTTTAAATTGCTGCTATATATATTTTGGGAATATAAATAACCACCCCTTTGACTGATTCATTTGTCAAGGAATTTTTCTCACATGACAGAGTATTTAGTATTTCATTATCTTTATTTTTTAGAGAAACCCAGCCTGTTTTCTTTCTCCTCACATGGTGCTTTTGTTTCATTTAGCTGGAAATAGGAAATGAAGTGAAGGAAGGTGTAGCTGTCAGTGCCAGGCAGCTGATGGTGACACTGACAGCCCTCAGCCCAGACTGCAAGTGGCAGGCGGGGCAGATGCTGCTGGGTCCATGGTTAAATGGTACAGAGTCACATATAAGGGCTATTTTCACCATAACCTCTTCTGTCACTTTGCCCTGAACTGTTTTTCATCACTGTTGTTCATCATGTCACTCCCTCAGCCTTGAGTTTTTGACAAATGAATCAACCAACGGGCATGAATGCATGGCCTGATACTTGGAGCTTGAATATCTACTGGATGGGATAGATTTTTGCTTGTTGTGTGTTCAATTAAAAATCTTGCCTTAACCATGAATGAAAGTTAAAATAAGACGTGATTTCACCTGCATCTCACTTGTTTCTGGGGAGGCAGAAGAGTGCTGACACTTTCCAGACCGTTCTGCTATACAACTGTGACTGTATGTGCTGCTATCTCATGCAGTGATATTCCTCTCAAAGCCAAATAAAGACATTTATTAACCAAACATGTGCTGCATCTCCGTGTCTTCTGTTGAAAACTGATACAACAACATTCATGGGTTTGAAATTAGTTGGCAAAAATCTCAACAAAGACGTCAATGAAATGTAAGATGTTGGCAATATTTATGATAATACTGCTCAAAAGGATACACATATTTTAAATAGGAAAGAAGAAGATGATAATTATATGTGAATAATATCCAGTTATTCAGTGCCAAACATGGATTAAGGATGATTGCAATCAATATAGAATTAAAATGTGATCCTGTTGAGTGTAGTAGCTCAAATTAATTATAATGAGGTGTAAAAGCATGTGTGGAATCTATTTATGTGCAGTGTTGTACTGATAAAGCTGACAGTGACAAACTATGCAGCTAAAAAGGTTGCTGAAAGTGATTAAACATGATAATGATGACGGCAGTCTTTGCAGAAAAAGATCACTGACATGGTGATTAAGATCCCAGAAAAGCTACAAATGAAAGCCTGTATTTATTAATAACTAAGTCTCCTCTATCACTGTGTCCTTGTACCTGAAGCTGACTAATATTGTCGAACCTGAACATCCCTCCATTTTTGTGAAGCCACTTATTCAAGGCCATATAGCAGCTGAGGTTTTTCCCAGCATGCCTTTGGTAGAGAGGCAGTTGACCACAACGACGTCACAACCACCAGCACTGCACAAAACAGAATACACAATATATAACGCCTGTATTTCAAAGTGACATTTCAGCCAATTTCACTTTTCACACTTGAACTATCATTGCAGCTGCTTGTAACCCTCTACCTGTAACCCTCTACCTGTAACCCTCTACCTGTAACCCTCTACCTGTAACCCTCTACCTGTAACCCTCTACCTGTAACCCTCTACCTGTAACCCTCATTCTGCTCAAGGTTTTTTTCCCTGTTAAAAGGGTGTTTTCCTTGCCACTGTTGCCTTTTGGCTTGCTCTTGGGGTCAGGCGTATGGATTCTGTAAAGCCTCTCGAGACAATTTGACTGTAATTGGCGCTATATAAATAAAATTGAATTGAATTATAATACCTCCATTTAAACTACTTTCACTGCTTCATTTGCAATTTCGATTCATTTCTTAACCTTCAAATGACCCTGCAATAGCTCCCAGTGATGGAATGTAACTAAATGCATTGACCTAAGTACAAATTTGAGACACTTGTACTTAGATAGATAGATAGATAGATAGATAGATAGATAGATAGATAGATAGATAGATAGATAGATAGATAGATAGATAGATAGATAGATAGATAGATAGATAGATAGATAGATAGATAGATAGATAGATAGATAGATAGATACTTTATTAATCCCAAGGGAAATTCAAGACTTCACACTTCTTCTCCACTATATCACAGAAGCCAGCATTGCCGTTTTTACTCCACTACATTTGTCTGACAGTTTTAGTGACTTTTTCAAATTACGAATTGTCATACCCTTCCTGTCCAGTGAAAACTCACACATCTTCTCACAGGACAGTGATCCTGCAAACACTTTTTATCTTCTTCTAGAATATGATGCATCACTGTAGATTAAACTGCACATCAGTATATGAAGACATACAGATAACTCAGCCATAAACATCTACAGCACTACCATGTAACATACACATTAATGCGGCAGTAATAGTTATAAGAAAACATATACTATATACATATACGATTAATAATAGTAAAACACCAACAGGGAAGATTCAGCTGCCTATGCAACTTATTTTTTTCTTTTGATACTTTACACCAAAAGTTCATTCTCCCCACTGGACAACATGTTTGATAGTTTCTCACCAAAATGGGTTCCACCTGATCAATCAGGTACTGTTTGGTTGTTTTTCTGGTCAAACTGTCAGGTCCCAGTATATAAATTTCTTGCTTAACCAAAATGCATTACACTCACAACCAAATTTTGGAAGCACTATTACCATGTCCAAGAGTAAGGGTGGAAAAGCTACTCTTTCAGAGTCTAAGATTCATGCACAGGCCATTGCTCTAAGACATGCAGGAAAAACTCATTAGCAGGTCGCTCAAGCCCTTGTAGACATATCGTCTGGGTGCAGAAGTGGTGGCAAAGATACAACACAGAAGGATCCTTCAAAGACTTGCCCCACTCAGGACGCCCATCTGGCCTCACTGCAAGAGCAAAGGATCTGATCAGACAGGCCAAGAGTAAAAGACACCAGTCATGTCGGCGACTCAGTCAGAGGCTGAAAAATCTTGGGGAAGATGTTTCTAAGAGCACTGTGCATCGTTATTTAACAGAAACATTGGGGCTAATAGCTTACAAGAGCCAACATACCCCATGACTCACCAAATTGCATAGCTTTGACTCCAAAATACTGGGAGAACTGGATTTTCTCTGATCAAAGCCCTCTCTACTTATTTCCGACACCAAACAGCCAAAACGACCGTATCTATACAGATGATCATGAAAAAGTGCCATCTTCTGAGTAAGTGAAATTCAGTCCCCATAGTATGGTTTGGGGGGCTATGTCTGCTTCAGGTGTCTCAGAGATGTACATTGTGCAGGTACCACACTGCCTGTGTGACTCAGCAATGGTGTTCTGAGCATCTACCTGGCTTTCTGTGTAAGGAGGAATGGCCACCAAACTCTCCTGACCTCAACTCAATTGAGAACTGTTGGGGAATCCTGAAAAGTTGCATCTTTACCAGTCTACCACTGACCACCATGAAACAGCTCAACTCTAGGGCTATGTAGGAGTGGGGGAAGACAGAACCATCCACACTCAAGAACCTTGTACATTCCATGCCTGAAAGACTGAAAGCCGTGATCGAAGCTAAAGGGGGAAATACTGGTTATTGAATAAATTGATTATATTGCACATTCAGTCTGAGCTTTGTTTTTTGGGGAGAATGAATTGTTGCAACATGGTGTAGGTACATTTTGATGATGACGCTTCTTTTTAAGCAAGGTTTTGAAGGCAGGAGAATATTTCTAGTGGCTTATGTCGATAGTGTGGTATTAGTACTTTTATGCAGTAAAGTATCTGAATACTTTAACCACTGATTGCTTTTGGTGCTTCAAATGGCACTGTATCTGTTTTCATTGCAAATTCTTCCAACACATTCATTTCAGCTGAAATCTCAGCGTATCTTTGTGCCTGTATGGACTTTAACTGACATGTCAGCTTCCTTCATTATTGATGTTTCATGTGATAAGTTAGCACCTTTAATTAAGGAAATGGTGTTTTTTTTCTGGTTATAAAACTGCATGGAAAAGTACTTTCTAGCATCAGAGAAGATGGCTAAAAGAAGATAAATGAGTGTAACATTCACTCTGAGGGGCATCCATCCATATCTATACATCGCTTAATCCTCTATAGGGTCATGTGGGGCTGGAGCCCATCCCAACTGACTTAGGGTGAAGGCAGGGGACACCCTGGACAGGTCACCAGTCTCTCACAGGACTACATTTAGAGACAAACAATCACACTCACAGTTTAGAATCATCAGTTAACCTCAGCATGTTTTTGGACTATGGGAGGAAACTGGAGTACCTAAACCCAGCATGCACAGGGACAACATGCTATCTCCATGCAGAAAGATTCCAGGCCCAGGCCGGGACATAAACCGGGGATCTTCTAGCTGCAAGGCAAAAGTGCTAACCACCAAGCCACTATACGGCCCCACTCTCAGAGCATTTGTTACTAAAACTGGTGTCCACTAATTTACTTTCAGCCACACAGAAAGTCTACTGTCTACTTCTAATCATATGACTGCCTGCCAGGTTGTAGTCAATACCTCAAATGGGGCGAAGCCGCATTAACTGTGACCGGTGCTCCTATCGGCTCATCTCAGCCGCCTGCCTGCACCCAGAGGTAAAAGATGGGCCCGGCTAAGATGGATGGCAGCTGCCAACGCTGTACCACCAGCATAGCTGTCAACAGCAAGAACTTCATTACAGCCTCAGACTGTTTGTTTACCTGCTCACTCACTGTAGTCTTCTGTGTGTGTGTGTGTGTGTGTGTGTGTGTGTGTGTGTGTGTGTGTGTGTGTGTGTGTGTGTGTGGGAGATAGAATCCGCACAGTGGCAAAAACATTATCAGCACTAAGAGACAATCAATAAAAGTGTCAGAAAAGCAGGGGAAGGAGCGAGGCTTAATGTTTTTGACTAAAGTATTAAATGAAAAAGAGCACACGTGATTTTCAGGAAAAGCAAATGCAATGTGATCCAGCCTGCTCAGGACAATCAGTAGGGAGTTACAGTCGATGCTATCTGAGATAGATCATCATGACACTGTATTAACACTGTGTGTGTGTTGAGGTTAACTCAGGATCTTTTAGCATATTTTTCTCTTACACATCCACCAGAGCCTGTGTGGGAAGTTACTCTTCAAATGAGTGTCGGTGTGTGTCTGAAGGGAAATCTGTATCTGACCTGTAGTATTCTTTTACTTTATTCTAAAGATGTTTAGTAATATAAACTTTAGTTTTTTGGAAAGTAGAATACACACAATTAAAAGGTATTTTCTGTGTTGCAAAAAGGTAACACTTCGCACCAAAGAGCCTGTGACAGTATCATGAGTAAATCCATTAATTAAAGGTTAACTCAGTATACACTCACTGACTACTTTTATTAGAACCACAGTCTAATACAGCAATTCTCCCTAATTATACATTTTCAGTTTTGCTGACTTTATAAAGTTGACAATTGTACTTTTTTTTATTATTGGTTTCATAGTGGGTGATGGTGGTTTACTGAACTGCTCTACGCTTAAAAGTGTTGCTAGTTTTTTGTCCACCCCATTTGTATGTGTGAGGGGAGCAAAATATTGTGCAGAAATGCATTATAAGCATGGATTACAATTGCAATTTTCCATCCATTCATTCATCCATTATCTATACACTACTTAATCCTCATTAGGGTCATATGGGGCTGGAGTCTATCCCAGCTGACTTAGGGTGAAGGCAGGGGACACCCTGCCAGCAGTCTATCACAGGGCTACACATAGAGACACACAATCGCACTCACATTCACATCTATGGACAATTTAGAATGATCAGTTAACCTCGGCATGTTTTTGGAACGTGGGAGGAAGCCAGAGTACGCGGAGAAGACCAACGCAAGCAAAGACAGAAGATGCAAACTCCATGCAGAAAGATCCGGGGAAGGCGGGGACACAAACCGAAGGTGATGGTGCTAACCACCGAGTCACTGTGCAGCTCAATTGCAATTTTAACCAGTCAAATGTACTTGCTTCTAACAGTGAAGAATCAAGCTGTTTAATGCAAAGAAAATCATTTTCAGGACACAAGTTTTTATGTGATTGAATCCTAAATGCCTAACTATCTATAGACCCTGTTGAAATAGAAGTGATGATATTTGTAAGACCTACTGTTGCAATTTTGTACTGTTTAACAAACCTTCAAAAACTACAAAAGACAGAAAACAACTCATTATTACCTTGATCAGAGGGTTATGAACAACAGTTTAAAAGTGATAAAAACTATCTGCATTGATCAGTGCTTGGGTTAAATGATGTATGATTCAAATTATGGTGCTTTATTACTACACTGCCTGTCCAAAAAAAGTCACCACCTGGATTTAACTAAACAAATAGGTAAGAGCCTTCCATTGGATAATTACTGTGGTGATGAATATGTTTCAGCTGCAACAACTTATTTAACCCAATCTGATGCAGTGAGGAGCTTCTAATTTCTTAAACAACCATGTTGGAAGACATATCCTGTGGTCATGGAAAAGATGTTAATCTGTTTCAGAAGGGGAAAATTATTGGCCTGCATCAAGCAAAGAAAATAACTAAGGAAATGTCTGAAACTACTAAAATCAGAACCGTCCAACACATCATTAAAAACCTGGAAGGATAGTGGTGAATCATCATCTTTGGGGAAGAAATGTCAGTCATGTGATCTGATGAGTCCAGATTCACCCTGTTCCAGAGTGATGGGGGCATCACAGTAAGAAGAGAGGCAGATGAAGTGATGCACTCATCATGACTAGTGCCTACAAGCCTGTGGTTGTTAGGATTATGATCTGGGGTTGTTGCAGCTGGTCAGGTTCAGGTTCAGCAATGTTATGCACCCAAAGAATGAGGTCAGCTGACTGCCTTAATGTACTAAAAAATACCAGGTCTTTCCATCAGTGGAGTTTTTCTTTCCAATGGCATAAGCATATTTCAAGTTGACAATTCCAGGATTCATGGGGCTCACATTGTGAATGAGTGGTTCAGGGAACATGAGACATCATTTTCACACTTGGATTGGCCTCCACAGAGTCCAGAACTCAGGCCCATTGACAGTCTTTGGGATGTGCTGGAGAAGACTTTGCAAAGCGGGCCGACTGTCACATCATCAATATAAGATCTTGGCAGAAAATTAATGCAACTCTGGACAGAAATAAATACTGTGACTTTGCAGAAGCTTATTGAAACAATGCCAAGGCGAATGTGTGTCGTTCTCAAAGCTAAAGGTGATCCAACGAGATATTGGAGAGTGCAACTTTTTTTGGACGGGCAGTGTATAATGCTAATCCAATACTTGACATTTTCGGAAAAAACTCTTCATAAGTTGTTGCTGAGAGTTTGACAGCAACATTAATACCACTCTTAAGTCTGTCTGTATAAATATGAAGCTACAGCCAGTTTTTGTTAGCTTAGCTTAAAGGCTGAAAAAAGAAGGAAAATAGCTCATGGCACATAACAATCTGATGCTTTTACACTGTAGTTTGGTTACTTGGCAGACTGACATGTAAGTGTGGTTTCAATCTGAAAATAACTTTCTGCAGGTAGGCAAAGATGAATGTTTTGCAAACTGTTTGCCTTCAAATGATACACCAGTCAAATGACAAAGATTCATCCATAACTGGAGATTAAGAGAGTGAAATTGTTGTTAAAATTTTGTTCCTGCTGACCACAGGTGCTCCCCTCAGACCAGTCTCTGCATCAGGTCAGACACAGCTGAAACGTTTTACCAAAGACAGCAGCAGTACAGTGCTTGTATAAACCTTACTATGTAACACTTCTTTAAAAGAAACCACTCTGTGGAGTTAAGCTACCTTCCTCAGCCCCTATGATTGATGCTCATCTCTCTCAGTGGCACAACTAGAGTTATGACTCAGCATGGACCTCTGTGGAGGGGAGTCAGACAGGGAGCGTGTCAGAGGGCAGATTTATTGAAAATTCAACATTCTGATCAATCCCTCAGCAGCTCTGCAGGCCTGCAGGCTGATGGCAGGACTGTGGAGTCGTCCTTGATTTGGCCGTGCTGCTGCTGTGTGCTGAGCTCTGCTGTCAGCAGATTCTGTTGTTGTGGAGGTGCATACATAATTGACCCACTCTCCTCCTCCTTCTCCTCCTCCTCCACTGCCCTCCTGAGACCCTTTGAGATAAAGCAATAAATACTGAACCTCAGCATTTAGGAAGCAGCCTGCCCTGTTCCTGTTGCAGGAGGACCACAAGCATGTAATTACGTTTCCTCTTTCAGTGAGTTACACTGAGAGATCGTGGTGAAACACTGCTCAGTGTCCTTGTCATCTTGAGTGCTGACATCCTGAGTGGTTGATGTGGGAGTTTGCACAGATAGGAATTTACCTTTAATAAAACGTGGAGGTGAAAGTTTAACATAACAGAACAGCTGAGTGTTTTCTATGAGCTCAGTTTCAGTTCAAGGATCATTCTTTTCATTCATTGTTTCCCTCCGTCTTGTGCTTGCCCCATCTCTATTCATCCTTCTGTCTCTCTGTCCGTCTATGTCTCTCTCCCTCTCTCTCTCCCCCTCTAACTCCATTGCTATATATAGACTTCTGCATTGCAGATGTCCCAGAGCCCTGCAGTTCTGGAGAAGCTGCTGAGGAGCCCCAGCCAAAATTTGGGCTTCCTGACACACAGAGCCCACGTAGGCGAGCAGAAACCGCCGACTGACTGTGTACCACAGGATGGGACAGATACAGCGTGACCAGACTGAACACAGTAACACTGAACATGTACAGTCATCGCACTGCAGCAAGGATGAAGTGCCCCCCACAGAATAGAGTGAAAACCACTGCAGTCCTAATCTTTGGGTGGGTGGATATGCTAGTGTTTAGTGTCATAATAATTTTCTGAAGCAGTTTCCTTCTGGTTCTTGCTTTAAGGGAATTGCTAGGTAATGACTCAATTCCTTTTTGTATGAATTCCTTCAACAAAAACAATAAATTTCACATTATATGTTTATTTCAAAGCACATGTTTCTTTCGATTTTGCGATGTCTATATAATATGCAAAATAAATAATACATTTATTGAAGTAATGCATCAAATACATCATCAGCAAAAGTAATTATAAAAAGCAACAGATGAAACCTTTTAAACATGATCTGAAATATAGCAAAGGCCGTTATTAAAGAGCCAAATGCCTTTTGACTAAAAATGACAAAAGAATAAAACAAGATTTTAATGAGGACTTGCAGGCATCAACATCAAGGTTCGTCAGTGGTTAATATTTTATTAAATACTGACAATAGTTTCTCTTCTTCTCAGGTAATGAATCCCAACAACACCAGTCAAATTAATAGGAAAAATAAATGTTATCCATCATTAATGTGATACATTATGCAGTGATGGCTGATGTGTGACTGTGAACTTATGCCAGATATTTACAAAGAACCTGTCAACAACCAGGCAAGTCAGACAGTAGACATTAAAGAAATAAGACATGATATAAAAGGAACCCAAATTAATATAAAGAGACTCATGTAAAGAGGACTTAAAAGGATTAATTAGATGATAAAAAATAAGCTGGGCATGCCTGAAGTCGAAACATAACTGGAGTATGAACAGAGGCAGAACACTGCAAACTGACAACTTTAGCTCCTCTGTTTATCAGGAATCTGTAATGTAAACATCACTGGATTTAATCTCTTCTGTATGGTAATACAAAGACCTGCCATAATTCATTCATTCATTCATGTGGTCACTGCAAACCACTGGTAAAACTGAGAGCAACAATCAGTGAAAGTCCTGCAGTTCAGTGCAGTAGAGACACCAAAAGAATGATTAGTAAACCTTTGGATTAGTCTCAGGATTTGGAGACTGTCATCTGAGTGATGCATACAAATGTAAACTGCTTCACTCTGATGATCCTGAATAATCCTGCTCTGTTTCACAGCCTTATTAATGCTCATTCACCTCCAGCTCTGGAGAAAGTGAACGCTCTCCAGAGTGGCGTCAGATCTCATTGAACTGTTGTATTTGGGCTGCAATGCTGCTCACCCTTTCACTTCTACTGCGACAGCGGTAGGCCATTAAGTATTTATAAGTGCTGGCTGCTGTCAGGCCACAGAGCTGACACACACACACACACACACACACACACACACACACACACACACACACACACACACACACACACACACACACACACACACACACACACACACACACACGAGCTGCTATTGTAGTGAGCATTTGCTGCCACTTGGCGTTAAAGGTGCAAATTACAGATCATTTCAGAGGCCGGATCCACACTCTACAATCAAGTGTTCCTGTCTTCAGGGACGCTTGACAGCCTGACTTTAGCGAAATGAAACTATAAATGCTGTATGTGCACTTGTCTAATTAAAAGGCCTTCTAAGATAATAATGTGCTCTTTCTGGAATGATGAAATGTATACATGGCACAATTTCGAACTCTGAATTCTCTATACCTGAAAAGGAAGCCTTTCTGTTGTGAAGTTAAGTTGTTAAACACAATGAGAGTGAGTGATGAATGACTGTATAACATAAGATATGACAAGCATCAAGAGCAATCCTAAAATTGAAGTATGAAAAGGTATCACTTGAGATAGAATCTATGACCTCGTATAAAAACCTCAGTAGGGACCTTACAGTCCCTACACATCCACTGTTATCTACCCGAATGATTTAGTTATTAATAACTAAAACAGTAATAATAAAAAATGGCTATACATATATAGTTATAGGTCTTTTAGAAAAAATCTACAGTAGCAGCACTCCAGAGTGTTTTTCTTGAATATAGCCCACACCCCTCCATGACATCAGAGGACTCAGCTGGTAACGTCAAGTGAGACAGAGTACAACTAAACACCGGGTGATCATACCTTAAAAATAAAAGCACAAATTTGAAATGCTAATTAAAAAAAAAAAGCTTAAAAGACATCTCACAAACATCTGAACAGCAACAAAAACAGAAAAAAATAGATTGTAGAGCAAAAAAATGTGTACTTTACACATCAAATAATGAAAATATGTTTGTGTTACAAAGGAGATGTAACTGATTTAATCAGTTTTCTCTGTGTCACTCTGTGTGGTGTTTCTTTTCTTTAAAAAAAAAAATCTAATTTACCTCTCAATATAAGTTAAACTGTGTTTAGACTATACATTTTCGTACCAGAGAGTTTTAAGCTGAATTTTTTCTTGTCGGGCCCCCCTTCGGAGGACAAAAAACTTCCCCCAATAACTTTGTGTGTACATAGATACACACGTGGACAAAATTGTTGGTACCCCTCGGTTAATGAAAGAAAAACCCATAATGGTCACAGAAATCATTTGAATCTGACAAAAGTAATAGTAAATAAAAATTCTATGAAAATTAACCAATGAAAATCAGACATTGCTTTTGAACCGTGGTTTAACAAAATTATTCTAAATAATAAACTCATGAAACAGGTCTGGACAAAAATGATGGTTTATGAAACACTTTGACCTCATGGTGTATTTTTTTTATTGTTCAGAGAAAAATGGGCTTGAAAGAAGTTAAAGTAAATAATTCATAACATA
Organism: Amphiprion ocellaris; assembly: GCF_022539595.1. Taxonomy (NCBI): domain Eukaryota; kingdom Metazoa; phylum Chordata; class Actinopteri; family Pomacentridae; genus Amphiprion; species Amphiprion ocellaris. The sequence goes on along the minus strand of NC_072771.1, from coordinate 13,190,437 downwards.
ATATTTTTAATGTTTTACTCGATCACTGACTGTGTTCTTCTGAATGATTATTTTGTCTTCATTACCTGTAGTAAAACTATGTTCTATTCTTCTGACTGTTACTGTGCATTAAAAAATAACATTTAAGCAAAATTTTATTCCAGGGGCATTTGAAGAAACCCAGATCCTCACTGACTGCTGGGAGACTCCACAACAGAACATCAGCAGCTCCATCTTCAGCATCTGGACCAGCAGGATGCTGTTCGTGGACACTGAAGGATAGAAAATGGTTAAATGTATTTAACCATTTTGCAATTAAATATTACTCAACTGTGTTCAAAAATTGAATTGAATTGTTGAAGCCATAAGTAAATGTTGCTCTAATCAGACCTGTCTGATCAGATGCTGCTGATGTTTGAGAAGGTTTCTATCTTATTACCTGACAGGCAGAAGAAGAGCTCACCTGTAGGAGCTCACCTGTAGGAGCTCACCTGTATTCAGGTTCTGAGTACAGTAGTTGACATGAAATATTCTCTCATTAATCAGTGATGATGTTCAGCATCCAGAAGTCCTGGTGATCACATTAAAGTATCTGTCAGACTATAAACCTCTGGATGTAGAATGTAGACTAATGTATTTATTAATAACTAATAATAAACTATAAACATCTAGATGATGGAGGACAAACAGCAGCTCTGGATGTAGAATGTAGACTAATGTATTGTATTAATGTTAATAATAAAACTGTAAACCATCCATCCCTCTTTATGACATGTCCTCGTGAAAGTTTAATATTTTTTCAGCAATCAGTTTATGAAAAGTTTTTGTGGATCCACTGATAGAACTGAGAATGAGACGGTTCAGTTCATCACAAACTACAGCTCAGCGGCTGTAAAACATTAAAAAAAAAGATGTATAACGATCTCACAAACCTGAATATATATATACACAGTAACTGTTTTAATATTAAAACGTGAACACGCAAGGCTGTGTCATTATATCTGTTCCATTTCGTTGTTTTTCACGGTAAAAAATAACCGGAACAGATGAACCCATAGACTGTCTATGGATGAACCGAGGCGGTGACGTCATCAAGTACGCTGGTGTTCCAACTGCACTTTAGCCTCGATGCGTTCTCGCAAGTACGGACTTGCGAGAACGACTCGCAAGTCCGTTCTCGCCAAGTACGCGAGTACGGACTTGCGTACTTAGAATTGAGAAACGGCCATAGACATAGTGTATATGTCTATGGTCCGAATGGCCAGCGTATATATGGGCCATAGACAGTCTATGATGTAAACTGATCACATAAATTTACCTCAGAGTTTCAGCTATTTTTGTGGCTGTTTTCTCCCATGTCCGAAATAAAGAAACATTCATTCATTCATTCATTCATTCATTCATTGTGCACTGTCCCTGCAAAAACAAACAAAACAATAAAATAAAATAAAATAAAACATATACCGTCCTCTTTCCAGTGCTTCTCTTCTCTCTGTGTATAACATATCTAATACATTAAATGTACAACTGTATAATTTAAGCAGTAGTGTATACTTTTACCTACACACATCTGTAAATAACTTTGCTCTTTTAAATTTCTAAGTTAGATGCTAACTGCATTTAATAGCTTTGTACCTGCACTCTGCACAATCGAAATTAAAGGATGACATCAATCTTTTTTTTTGCAAACAATCTATCAATAATTTAATAGTTTATATTACTATTTGGACTACCTCTTAAACAAGGTTGTTTTAGATTTGGAGTCTGGCAGCATTATGTTGCTTGTATCAGCTCAACGAGGCCTTTATTTTGAAAACCAGAGGTTGTGTTTACGTGTTATTGCTGTAGGTTTGTTATCGATCGGGTTCTTCGACAGAAAAGTGTTACTGGTGAAATCTAGCTGGTAGCTCAGCAGAAGATCTGTCAGTCCAAAAAAGGAGTTTGTGTGTCGGATCCTCCGCACCTTCGCTGTTGTCGTTCGGCTACGACCCGCTAAGATGACGGAGCTGAGACACCGTGGAGCCCGAGACACCGAGCCGCTCCAGCAGCAGCCGTCAGAGGACAAGGTAACGTTAGCCACGACTCAGTCCTGCCATTTACTGCGAGGCTAACGTTAGCTAGCAGCTAGCTGCTCCACAGTCACAGTGTTTTATCCCGCGGTTTGTGTGGCAGGACAAAAGTCTTGTCAGAGTCAGTTAATAATGTAATGTAGTTTTCCGGGGCACAGTCGCCTACTTAGAGGACTGATGGCTGTAATTTAAAAGCTCGTCCAAACCACAGGAACACGCCATACAAATCATCCGCCAAACTGCTCCTATTTTAGACATGATTGGCTGAAGTGACTTGCGGTCTTCCTGCGTGAGCGTTGGTTTCGAAAACAACAGCGACCCAAATGCAAAAGTAAAAATGCTATCGAAACTACTTCTGCATTTTTCATCTTACATATGCCGATGTAAAGAATGACTGTTCTTGTGTAACAAAACCTTTTTAATTATATTTCTACCGGCGTTTTTATTTGATGTCAAGCACTGCAACTGTAAATTGTGAGATATTAAACCTATATTTGGTGAGACGTTCTTCAGCTAGCTACTTACAACCTTTCACAGAGACCTTTCATTGGCGAAGCTCTGCATGTCGTCTCTTGTAACGACCTGTTTAGACTGTTTTCCTTCTAAATGTTTGCTTTAGCAGCAGCGTTAGCTAAAGTTAGCTGTTTACTTTAGCTTGTTTACTGTTAGCCTGACATGGTCCCTGTAGCAGCATTAGCTCTGCTGCTCTCACTGCTGCAACAGCATCCGCTGCTGCTGTGTGGCCAGATGTTAGAATCAATGTGGAGTTGGATTCAAACTGCAGGCACATAAATGCTCTGTGTTGTCAACATGGGTGTTGAAAGATGTGTAACTGGGAAAGGGACGTGGTGAACCGTGATGGATGTGGGATGAATCTAGGACGAGATGATTACAGAGAATTGGAGAACACATTAAAGCAGATGGGAAAGTAGTGGAGCCATTAGTCCTGACATCAAACCACATGGGGCAAGTCGATTTAGCAGGGAATCCCACAAAGTACTATGACTTTTATTTTATTAATTTCTCGGTCGTGATGTATTTCAGAGCAGCCTACTTTATGAGCTTGCCTTTTGAGTCCTATATATGACCATTAGGTTATGCAATCAGTTAATTACCGTTAATAAACAGTATTGGATAAAGTGCTATTTAGGTAACATTGAGGGAGTTTTTATGCTTATTTTGTCATTTTTAAGTAAAAGTTCATTCATTTTTCAACATTTTTTTTTAATAATCATAATTATTTGGTTTATTATATTTATAGTATCTATCAATACACAATACCCATCCGGTATTTTTACCTTCATATGACAGTAGATTTTCAAGTACAGCTCAAATGCGGACACTTGAATGTTACAAGTCGAGTAGGACTCCGACTCACTATTTTAACAGTGATCACTTATTGAAGCAAATAATCAATCAATCAATCAATCAATCAATCAGATTTTGCCTAAACTTTGTGGCCTTTATTCACAAAATCAGCTTTTAAACTTAGCTTAGGGTTGTTATAGATATGTGCTAACTCAAAGTAAAATCAGTAAAGATGCTTGTGTGTTTTTGTAATAAATCTTTACTTTTTATAATTATTTTTGGTGTCTCATGTTGTTTTAGTTGCTTAGTTTCATTAAAAAATGTGTGTTCAGTCATTTGATTTTTGTTTGTTTAAATTTAGTCTGTCAATGACATTTTAGTTGAGCTAGTGTGTTTTTAATTTTTAGAACTTCTAAGCATTTTTAGGCTACATCTTTATGTATGTTACCATAGTTACAGTTCACTGTGTGTTAGCACAGAAGCTGCTAATGGAGTGATAGTTCTTTAGCGAACATGTATAGGATGATGTAAATGGAGTGCAGTTCTTAAGCCTAGAACTTACTCATTCCTTCTGACAGCAATATGAATGTTATCTGACTCAAAGTAACATTACATCCTCATCACCTGTGTTGCATTAGTGTTACATTAATGTTCTCACAACTGTCAGCTGGTACTTGCATGTTGGTAGTTTGTCTCAGCTGTTTTGTTGCTGCTTCTTGTCAATGTAAGATACTTCTTCTTAACATCAGTTCAACAGGTCATCTGCTTCCGAACAGGAGAGAAACTTGTACTCATCATGAAGCTAGAGTGTGATTTCACAGACATTAATTTCTGCTGCAACACGGCAATATCTAGTTCCAAACTTTGTTATAATACAAACAAGAAAAACACTCAGAGAGTGCAGTACTCTGCCAAGGCTGTTCATTCCCCCATATAGCATTGTCAGAAATACAGCATTTTTTTTTTCAAATGCAGCATTTGTTTATTAGTTACTGATGATCAGAAATCACGGCACTATAGAATGTGGCCATTTAATATAGATGTACCCACAAACAAAATGACCTTGCACTGAGCACAGACATGTGTTATGCATGTGTACGTTATGTACGGATAACGAAACAAATCCGAGAATCCAGACTATAAGCCGCATCACTGCCAAAATCTAATGAGGTGGTCCTTGTGTCATTTCTGACCTTCCCTGAAAATTTCATTCAAATCCATCCATTTTTGAGTAATGTTGCACACAGACAGAATAACAGATGGACAGACAAACAAACGCTGATCGTCACATAACTCCGCCGCGTTCCTTGGTGGAGTAATAAAGACCAACGTTATTATTTTGGTCCGTCATTGTTACTTCAGTTCTTCTGTGCTGAGATCAGCAGTAAAACTGGTCTACTTGCAGCATATGTCCTCTGACTGTGAGAAGGTGTTGCATGTTTTTATGTAATCCAGGACAGATGGCAGACTTTCTGTGCTGTAAAGTGTTTACAGTCACATGACTCACATCTGGCTGTTACTCACAACAGGTAGTGACACCTTTTAATGTCAGAACATTCCAAGAGGACACAAACGCACGTGTTGATGTCACCAACTAATTGACAGTTACATTTATTGGCAAGTGTTTTGGACCTCAATCTTAGTCAACATACGCTGACTACATTGCTTATTCATTGCACCCCTAATGTCAAGACTGAATAATTTACACGTGGAATTGATAGCAGGCTAATGCAAAATGTGGTCTGGTAAGTCCTGGTTTAAACATCCTGATTTAAAAGAACATTAAGTTAGAGTCATACAACAGTAACAAGCACAATTCATGCAAACTATCATGCCTTTAAGGTGAGTGAAGACCATAAACAATGTCACACAATCATCTGAACAGGGACATTTATTACTGCAGTTAGTTGCTCGTGGGTTCAAACCTGGTGACATCGTGGTCATGTGAAATAAAAGAATTTTATTATGTATTATATGAACAGCTTTGAATTCAATGACAGGTTTATTGGATGTCATTAGTTCATACAAGGTACATTTTTGTGGTGTTTTGCATGAATGAGAATCAGGTGAAATTCAGTTCACTAATTTATGAATGAATCACTCTTTGTACGAGCTACGTATCCATTAAATATGCCTCAGAGACTTTAGCTGTTATTGCATGGTGCATTATCAGACTGTACTTTTCTATTTAAAGACAAATGGCTTTCTCCAAGGCGATATCAGTAGACTCATTCTAAACCATGTAGGCCATCTGAACACACATGTGGTCTTTGGCTATTCCAAACATTTCCAAACAGTTGCTCTAAGATATTTGGGTTTGATGAACTCACAGCACGACACGGCTGAAAACAAGATCACAAGCCTCCCAGATTGGTTTCTGTATTGCGTCTGAAGGAATCACTTCACTGCATCTAATAGCTGTAAACTCCCAGTGAAAATAGCTTTTCACAGCTCAGACACATAGATTTCTCAAATAAATTTGAGATTTAAGAAAAAACAAACACTGAGGCACTATTGCCTGTACAAGACAACCAGAAAGGGGAGGAGTGTTGATGTGAAAGGAGCGCCTATTTTTAACTCAAGCATCCTGAATGACGGATATTGTCTCCATAGAAACCAGCAGACGGAGAATTGGCCTGTATGTGTCTATGTGTGTTTTTATGCACACCTCTGTATCCAGTGAGTGGAGTTTGACATCTATGTGACAGTGCATTCTATTGCATAAAAGTGTGTCATATCATTTGAACGAATGTTAATGAAATTTTGCCCATCTTGGGAAATACAGTTTTGCTTGGCTGAGTTAATGCTTAGAGACGGGGCAACAGCTCAGGGAATCACTGCTTTGGTTGGGTTTTGAACGCTGGTGAAGAAACAGTGAATGTTACAGCTGTTAAAATGTGATTTTCAACCTACACATTCAGTCTCTCTACAAAATCAGCTCAATTGTGTGGCAGGGAATTTCTGTTCACTGTTGCAATGGGAACCCTTTCTCATTTTATAGCTATTTGTCACTTGGCAGTGTTAGTGGGTGATCTGGCTGACAGATTGTGTGACAGTCTTTTGAAACAGAATTGCAATCAAGGATCTGAACCATATTTCTTGCAGATTTCCATGTAGTCACATGATTAGTTGTATATATTAGAGGTCGATCAATATGTTTTTTTCAGGGCGGATATAAATGCCAATTATTATTTATTATTATACCAATAGCGGAAATATATATTTGCTGTTAAAATCAAAAATATTGGTATCAAAATTTTATCACATCCAAAATAACGCAGGTTAAAATTTCTCCTTTAATTGGATAATCAGCCAAACCAATAATCTGTTGACTCCTAATGCATCTAGTTGCCTGGATAAAAAACTTATTAATTCAACTCAAGGCTAAAGGCCACCTCACAAAGCTCTGCATCCTGTTTTTGTTCATATACACATACTCTAGATGCACTAGATGCAGTGATTTGTATGTCCAACACTTTGATGCTTCTTTCAGGATGTTAGTCCTCTCTCCATTATTCTGTATTGACCATGCTGTCTTCCGTTGATAGAATATGCTGCAAGATTGCTGTTTGTCGCTCTTCCATGCCATTTAGCTGCCGCTCTAGTGAGTCTTTGACCCCGTGGACAAACTACAAATCCATTGTCTTGAATCACAGCTAGCAGATGTAGTTGGCAGTCAGACATTACAGAATCCTCGTTCTGCTCTGCAGCCTCGGTGAGATTGCTGTAGCAGCACATGAACCAGTTTAGTTCTGGTTGGAGTGGCCCTCCAGCTCCCAGTAGGTCTCTCAGTGAGCAGAACAAGGACTACTGTCACCAGCTGCAGTCCAAGATGGTTCAATTGGAGTTCAGCCACAGGATGAGACTCACTGGAGAAGCAGCTGAATGGGATCAAGGACATGACAGTGACCTGACCAGCCTGGCCTGCAGGTAGAGGAGCACAAAATTAAGCACGCTGCTGCCAGCTGGTTAGCAGCGAGAACGCATCCAGGGGGATCCTTCAGCAACCGGCGATCTTCTAGCAGGAAGGCCAAAGTGCTAACCACCAAGCCACTTTGCAGCCCAGCAACGGAACCTTCAAAATATATATAATAATCATATAACATCATCACATTACCCACCTCTGTGGAGCAGTATTATATATTTTTAATATAAATATGTTGTTTTTGGCTAGTATGATAAAACAAATAGCTTTGTGTTGCAACTGAATAATTTGGTATCCAGTAGTATGCAATTACAATGTGTCATTCTAATGTAACAATCATCCATCCATCCATTATCTATACACCGCTTAATCCTCATTAAGGTCGCAGGGGGAATGGAGTCTATCCCAGGTGATTTAGGATGACGGTAGGGGACATAAAATATTAACTGTTAAAATACTGCTGTTTATATTATAATACAGTGTTACCATCAAGCTAATCCGTAACACATTTTAATAGGTGAGGCTCTGTGGGTGACAGCAGTTTTGTATAATATACCGTTAACCTAGTTAAGGAACGGACATGAAGGAGGAGCACAAAATGATATGAGATTGCAAAGTAAAGTCAGAAGACATATGAAATGACCTCGCACTGAGGCAAAAAACAGCAAAGCTATATTATTAATACAGAAAATATCCAGCTGCAGTATGGTTGCAGTTATAAAGCCAAAGTGTGAGACTGAGTGGGTGTCACAAAACAGCAAGTCCACCATCTGCTGCATAAATGTGAGGTGACAGAGTCCGAGCCTAATTTGGTCACCAGCACCAGAGAGGTCAGTGGGGGGGTAAAAAGCAAAAGGACAAGCTGACCTGAAGAAACCTCAGAGGAGCTCTAACAGCATGTAACTGCCACCGTCTGAAAACAGCCATCATGTTCACTATTGTTACCATGGAGCGGCAGAGATCAGTGTGGTTTAAGTAGGCTTCCATTAAAGAACAGATGGTTCTGAGAAATCAACAATATGGATGGAGATGATTTGGCGCAGCATTTAGCCTCCCACACACAACCCTGCTGACGCAGTCCTGCTCCTGTTTGCCTAATACAGTTAGTCCAGATCCAATATGATGAATCTGATGTTGTTTGTTCAGCAATAAATCACTATTTGTCTGACTACATATCAGTTACTGTGCACAGAACTTATATGCATTTTTAATTAAGTGGCTCATGAGGCTGTAAAGCAGCACTCATCCACGGACCACAGGTGTTTTAGTTATTTTGACTGATTAGCGATTTCCTTCATATCTCTGTGGAAATACAGATTGCACTTGTTCACCTTAAGTCCCTCCCCAGAAGAGAGACTGACCAATCACAGTGTAGCAAGCTATGTACAACAGTTGTGCCCATCTTTGGATTTTTCCTCATGTTGAAGTCGTTTGCATGAAGTGGGAATAGGAGCAGTACTTAGTATTTGAAGATTTTAGTTAGTGGAGTCTATTTTGTAATCACACAACAGTGTAGGAACAAAACTGTATTTGGTTCTTCTGTTTCACAAATGTTATAACTTGCCACTTACAGTAGTAACCTAGATTTACTACCAAAGCAAAGGGGCTTGTTATTTTATTAACTACATTATTACTGGTATTACAGGTTATGTAAGAAAAGTGAATATTCAGGATCAACACATCTTCTGCATGGGAACCAAGAAGAAGAATTGGGGCAAAAGTTAGCTGCTCTGTCTTAATCTTTATTGTTGCTTGAGATAGTTTCCCTAAGCCACTCCTCATCCTCAAAGTTCAGTTGTTTCAGATTTTAGCTACATAAAAACATGATGGCATTTTCATATTTGACTGTGATGCTAGAGCAAAGTCCCAAAAGCAACGATGCTGCTTCTAATGCTGCTACACCACCTTGGATCAGCAACTGGATGAAAATAAAGACGTTTTTCTTGGGACTTGCAACTTTAGCCTCGGTCTTATATTACATTATATCATATGTAATATAAGATATGTTGCTATCAAAGTACACATTTAAGACCCTTTATGCATTTGTTGTTTTAAAACAAATCAATTGTAAGCATGAAAAAGTCTCATAGAGACACAGTTTTCAGCTAGCTCTGGAGCTAGTGTTAGCTTATAGAATCTGCCATTTACATTTGTCATTTCATCCAGCAAAACCAGCAGCTGTTGACTAGAAGTAAGAGATACCTTATGAGTGTTAAATCTGTAAAAGAAGCAGCAGCAGCCTTTATTTGTCAAAGAATGCGTTACAGCAACATTAAATTGTCTTTGCACATATCCCAGCTAGGCTCATTCATGATAAGATGCCTCTACAACAGATACAGTTAAGGCGTCACTCAAGGGTCCAACAGTGGCAGTTTGACGGTGTAGGGGCTTGAATCTCTGACCTTCTGGTATTAAATCCAGAGCCTCAACTATGGTAAAGACTGAAAAGCTTTACAAGTGTAGCATCAGTAACAAATGGAGGCAGGGTTTAACGAATGGTCAGCTTATATCTCACACTTCTCTCCATGTATTAGAGATATATACAGTGCTTAACAAATATTTTAGAAATCTGTCAAAAACTTGTTTCAAACTAGGCATTGTTATTTATTAGGCAAATAACAAACTGCAACAATTGAATAGTCCTTATTCACTTGTATTAACCAAAAATCTTAATATTTTATACAACGTCTTTTGGACCTGATAACAGCTTGTGTTCTCACTGCCATTGTTTTTTAATGTACTTTTCATCATTCCCAGAGACTTACTTTGGATGAAACTTTTGTGTGACCCATTTTTGTATTCAATAAATGTCAGATTTGTTCAACAGGATTCTAGTCTGGACTTTGACTTGGTCAGTCCATCAGTTCTATAACTCCAGATTCCTTTTTCTTGGTCCAGTAGTCTCTGCACAGCTTTGAAGTATGTCATTGTCTTCTTGGTATATGAACCCATGACCAATCAGGTTCAATCCAGAAGGGATTTCATGATGCACCAAGATGTTGTGGTAGACCTTCTTGTTCACTATACCATCCATTTGAACTAATTTGCCCATGCTGTTTCCACAAATGGAACCTCATACTTCACTGCAGTGCAATGCATCTGGCATTAAAACGTTCTCCAGCTTTTCTATGGACATGGACACGACGATGACGACCGAAGAGTTCAAACTTGGACTTGTCCATCCAGAGTACCTTTTTCCAGTCATCTACAGTCCAGTGTTTGTGCTCCCTGGCAAATTTTAGGCATTTTTGGATGTTTGCCAGCCGCAATAATGTTTTCTTAGCAGCTAATCTTTCCTTTAAGCCTTGTTCCTTCAGTCGTCTGTTTATGGGCATTCTGGACACTTTCTCAGATTCTGATCTGGAAGCATTCATCTCTGCCTGAAGATCAGCAGTGGTCTTCCTTCTGTCTCTAGTAGGTCAGATCTTGAAGTGTCTGACATCTTGCTTCAGTTACCTTTTGTTTTCAGCCTCTTCCTTGGCACGTTTCCTAAGTACCAGTCTCTGCAGTTGAGTCCAAGACATACTTGACCACACTGTGAGAACACGTTATGTCTTCCCTATTTGTCTCAAAGACCATCCAGCATCATGAAGTGCTTTAATTCAGACTGTCTTTCTTAGTGAGTTCCCTGCACTTCACCATTTTGAACAGGAGTGAAGAATTTCAAACTGAATTCACATTTTTATACCCAAATTTGCGCCAGCACATTGGAATTCTCTGAGAAGTTAGAAATTAATCAAGAACAACATACAACCACTAGAGCAATTTTTTCTGTTCAAGAATGAGAGCAAACTGTAATTTGGCATCTCTATCAAAAATAATAATAATAATAATGTGCTTTACTATTTTTTTCTGCTTTTTTGTAAAACTGTACATTTGAAAATTCATGGAACACAACAATAATTATATTTAACATTAAAGATATATTTTGATTCAAGAGCTTGCACATGCTGGCAGATTAACCATTACAGAAACATTAAAAAATATTTTGGTAATCAGCAACACTGTTAATTTAGGGCAGCGATGGCAAACACCTTACACTGGATGGTGGTTAAATACATGTGTTAAGTGTTGTATGTTGATTATTTTCCATGAAAATTATGTCCGATAATGCCTTAGATGTAGCAACATGGCTTTCTCTAGAATGTGCAATTACTGAAGTCCACTCCTTTCTTTTGATCCACTCCTCCACACTCACTACAGCTGAAGCGCTCTAGCTCAGCTACATGTTCAAACCAGAAACTGAAGAAACTTTTCGAAGGAAGAGCTATGATACAGAAAGTCCGACTGAAGTCCTGCAGGATTTGGTTCATAGTTTTGTTACATATGAAACCCTGGCTTGCTGAATCTGTTTTGAGACTGTCATCAGTACACAGTATTTGGCTCATAATGTGTGTTTCAGCATGAAAAAAAAACATAGACACGTTAACAAGGTAAAACATTGATTTTCATTGGAGGGGATCTTTAAGGGGGCGCTATTTTAGCACTTAATTACTCAGAGTGTGGTGACCTGAAAGAAGCTGGTGTAGCTTTCACACATTTTCAGCCACAGGAAAAAGGCAGCACTAAAAACACCTGTTAGGTTTACAGAGCCCATGATTTCTGTCAGTTTGGTTCATTATTAAACTTTTTTTTAAATGAAAAGCTGTTTTACTTTTATATGACAGGACTTTTAAAAAATTTAAGTAGCTTCTATTGTCATTTTAGGTTTGTCATTTAGTTGCATTTTTGGTATAATTTTTGAATATCATCTATTTTTATTTATTTTATTAAACAGAAATTATAATTCAAACAGTAGTTTATTATGTTGTTTTTATTGAGTAGCACCATTTATTAAGTTCAGAAACTACTGTATTTTTGCAGTGTTGATACACACAAAGCTAATAATTGCAGTCTAATTGTAGCATTAGCAAAACCAGACAAAAGTAATTTGAAGTACTTACAGTGTAAGATTGTATTCTGAGATGAGTATGGCGCTCACATATATCATAATGGTAGACTGATATGCTCCAAGTGACACTGCATTTAAAGGCTTAAAGACACATTGTAGGCCTGGGTTGCTCTTACATTCTGCATTAGTTGTCATTTCTCTTGCTGTAGTGACACTGTTTTAATTGAAGGTCCATCCATCCATCCATTATCTATATACCGCTTGATCCTCATTAGGGTCACAGGGGGCTGGAGCCTATCCCAGTTGACTTGGGGTGAAGGCAGGGAACACCCTGGACAGGTCGCCAGTCTGTCGCAGGGCCACATATACAGACAAACAGTCACACTCACATTCACACCTACGGACAATTTAGAATCATCAATTAACCTCAGCATATTTTTGGACTGTGGGAGGAAGCCGGAGTACCCGGAGAAAACCCACGCATGCACAGGGAGAACATGCAAACTCCATGCAGAAAGATCCTGGGAAGGCCAGGACGCGAACTAGGGATCTTCTAGATGCAAGGCGAAAGTGCTAACCACTACGCCACTGTGCAGCCCTTAATTGAAGGTGTCATGATTAAATTACTGTACTAAGTTCAGTTCCAAATGAAGCGAAGTGAAATAATCAAAGTCAGCTTTATTGTCAATTCTTCAGTATGTACATGACATACCAAGAATCAAAATTATGTTACCGTCTCTTCGTGCAACAAAAATATATGTAGTGGAAATTTCTCACCCAAACCAGCTTTTTTTCTGCAAGCAGCTGTATTTGCAATAAAGCGCTGGGGGAAACGGTGCAAGAAGAGTTGTGCGTTTTTGAGCTGTAAAGGGCAACAGACACCTAAAGCAATCTAACCTAGATACCATATCATGTGATATAGCTTCGAGGCTGGTTGTCATGTAAATACTGTTTGCTTGTAGTTTCACTGTTCACACTGTGACATCATTTACATTCCTTTAGCTGTGCTGGCTCTCTGCCCCTGGAAATATGTAAGCACAGGCATATGTCATATTTTTGGATAGCTCAGAAAGAGGAGGGGAAGACGGCTGCGTTCAACCTGGATCTATGATGAAACTACAACAAAATCCCATTAGTCATTAAATTGAAAGAGAAAAAAATGTTTCATGTAATTCTGGTCACACCTGTTCTCCCACTGCTACAGAATCATATCTCTGCTGGATGTCAGTGTCTTATGTCTTCTCTGTGTCTTTATCAGGGTTCAGACAGTGAGCTGAAGGTGGACAAAGATGGGGTGTCAGACAACGAGTCCAAGGTGGACTCTGGAGTCCCAGAGGTGCCGGTTCCTGCTGATGACACCCCCGAGGTTCTGAACAAGGCCCTGTCGGGACTCTCCTCAAGGTATGCTCAGTGCTGGAGTTTTATATACAGTAATAAAGCTGTATGCTTACATTATGTTTTAAAGTGTGGCTGTAAAGATGAGTCTTTATGGCCTGAAAGTTCTCAGTCCTTTTTATAGACATCCAGTATCTAAGAAAGTGCTCTGTGTTCTGAGTTACTACATGCTCTATTTAAACCTGTTAACCTAAACCAGAAGGCCATGTTTTTACTGTACTACATTATCAGCTATCCTACACAAGGGGAGATGTCATGATTCATACAAGATATTCCTCCTCACACGTAGCTTTCATTGAACAACAGATGAATCACTGAACTGTAGGATATGCAGTCATGGCAGAAAACTGTTAATATCAAACTTGATTTCTTGTTTTCCTTCTCCAGCTTTGAACTGACTTTCTTTGAGGTGGGTCACTCTAACCCAGTGCTCTGCGCTGTCATCTACCGACCCCCCAAATACAATAAGGACTTTGTAAAGGACTTTTCTGATTTTTTTAACTGGAATTATGCCGAATTATGATCATGTCCTCATTGTTGGAGATTTCAACTTGCATTTGTGTTGTCCTGACAAGCCACTGGTGAAAGACTTCCTCAGCATAATTGACTCTTTTAATCTGGTGCAGTCCGTGTCTGGTCCTACACACGAGCATGGACACACATTAGATTTGGTTCTTTCCTACAGTTTGTCAGTGATTAATCTGGAGGTCTGTGACACTGTGTTTTCTGATCATCTGCCAGTATTGTTTGAAGCTGTTTTTCCATGTACTGCTGTTCAAACCTGCATTCCTGCTCGGTGCTGTTGAATTTTTAATCCATCCACTGCTGGTCAGTTTTCCGCTGCTTTTGCAAAGTCCTGTGTCCCTCCTGACTCAATTTCTGGTGATACAGAGAAACTTAGTTCCTAGTTTCAGTCCACCTGTCAAACCATCCTTGACTCTGTGGCTCCATTAAAAACAAGACGGCGTAAAGCTAAACCCGAGCTCTGGTTCAATGACAAGACCCGTGCTGTCAGACAGGAGTGCCACAAAGCTGAATGCAGATGGAAGAAGGATAAGTTGCACGTGTCTTCTCAAATCTTAAGAAACTGCTGGCGTCATTACCAGAACACTGTCAAAGAGGCTAAAAGTGAACATTTTTCAAATATTATTATGCTGAACCATCATAACCCACGTGTGTTATTTAAGACCATTGACTCTGTTCCAAATGCTCCTAAGGCTGCCTGTTTGGAAGCCTCTTCTGAAATGTGTCACAACTTCTTACACTTTTTTATTGATAAGGTGGCCACGACAAGGGCTCTCATCTTAGCTCCTGTCCTTGACCACTCTGCTTCTGTCCTCTGTTCTGCCATTCCTGTTCTGCTGTTTTCAATCAGTTTGAGCCGGTGACCCTGTTCTTTTTAGAGGATGTGGTTCGCCATACTAAGCCTTCAGGTTCCTCCCGTTATGTCCCGCCTCGATTCTTTAAAGAGGTTTTCTCTAGTTTAAGGCAGTGGGCTTTGCTATTACTAACAACAGCCTGTCTTCCAGTGTGGTTCCTGCAAATTTTAAGCATGCAGTAGTGCAACCTTTGATTAAGAAACCTGATCTTGATCCTACTGTGTTATCAAACTTCAGGCTTATTTCTAAACTGCCATTTATGTCAAAAATTCTGGAGAAAATAGTTTTTGGTCAGGTGCAATCTTTCCTGGACAAGCATGACATCCTGGAGGTTTTTCAGTCTGGATTCAAAACCCTTCACAGCACAGAGTCGGCATTGTTAAGGGTTTTTAATGGCATCCTCTTGGCATGTGATTCTGGTGATTATGTGATTGTTGTCCTGCTTGATCTTACCGCTGCTTTCGACACAGTGGACCACCACATCTTAATTTCTCAGTTGCAGCATCAAGTGGGCATTTGTGGCACTGCTTTGGAATGGTTCAGATCCTATCTAGCAGATAGAAGCTTTAGTGTAAGCCTTGAGGGTTTTGAATCCGCCCCTGCTTCCCTGTCATGTGGGGTCCCACAGGGCTCAATTTTAGGACCCTTGCTTTTTTCATTATACTTACTTCCTCTGGGATCCATTCTTAGAAAGCATGGTTGGCAAAGGTGAAATCTCTCCTCTCTAGGCAGCACCTTCAGACAGTAGTCCATGCCTTTATTTCATCTCGGCTGGATTATTGTAATACTCTTTATGTTGGGGTCAGCCAGTCTTCTCTCTCACGTCTCCAGCTGGTTCAGAATGCCGCTGCACGCCTTCTAACTGGAGCACGGAGAAGAGAACACATCGCACCTCTTCTGGCCTCTCGCCACTGGCTGCCTGTGCACTTTAGAGTCTGTTTTAAAATTCTTTAATTTGTTTTTAAATCTTTAAATGGTCTTGCCCCGCCATACCTCTCTGAGCTGCTTTACCCTTATACTCTTGCCCGGTCTCTCAGGTCAGCTGATCAGCTGCTCCTGTATACGCCCAAGTCTAAGCGGAAGCTCAGAGGGGACAGAGCCTTCTCTGTGGTTGCCCCTATGTTGTGGAACAATGTTGTGGAACAGATTGCCTTTGCACCTTACACAGGTCCCTTCCCTGTCCATTTTTAAGACCCATCTTAAAACACACTTTTATTCCCTGGCTTTCCATCCAGAATGAGACACTGATTTTGTTTGTTTTTAGTGCCTTTATTGTGTATTTCTGATTTTCTTTGTTTTTAGTGCCTTTTATTTTGTGATTTCATTTGTTTTTAGTGCCTTTATTGTGTATCTCAGATTTTATGTGTTTTTAGTGTTTTTATCGTGTATTTTCATATTTTATTTGTTTTTAGTGCTTCTATTGTGTATTCCTGATTTTATTTGCTTTGTTCTGGATGTACAGCACTTTGGTTCAACAAAACAAAACAACTTTGGTTGTTATAAGTGCTATATAAATAAAGGTGGATTGGATTGGATTGGATTTGTGCATATGACCATGATTACACTATTGTTTTGGATGCTGCAGTCATGGAAAACATATTAACACAGTAACACAAAGGAATCACAATACACATAAGGAGTCACATAGTTGCTCAGATATATAGTATGGACATAACAGATGTGATATATTGTGCTCCTGGAAGCCTATTAATATTTTTTATTTGAAGCATCCTATTTATTGTTGCCCATCCATTATTAAAGTGAAGTGTTTGATTTGTTTGTTAACTTCTGTATTTTATTCATCTTTGAGCTGAAAGAAGTGTTTGTATGTTTTGTTCAGATGGAAGAACTGGTGGGTACGAGGCATCCTCACACTAGCCATGATCTCCTTCTTCTTCTTCATCATCTACCTGGGCCCCATGGTGCTTATGATGATTGTAAGTAGATGTAGAACTGATGGTGCTGAAAATCATGAACATTAAAAGGTCTGAGCTATTTTCTATTTTAACATATTTCTGTATTTTAAGCCTGTGAAAGCCAAAATCTGCAGGCAGGTTTGAAACAACAGACAAAATAAGCATAAATTACCAACATTTGCCAGAGTTAGACACTAAAAACAAAAAGAATTATCAGATTTTCAACTTTCCAAAAGGCCTTGAATGTGTGAATCAATGAAATCTAAGGTTGAATTCATGACATTTTATCAAAATCACTTTGTTATAGGTGTCCTGTCAAAGGAACAATTTACACCAGATCCTGTTGAAAGCAAAAATATCTGTGCATCTCTGCACAACTGAGATATCATGAGTCATTCAACTACGACCAGCGGTCATGTGATAAAATTTCAGGGACTTTTCTGGTGAACTGCAGGCGTGTTTGCACAGAGCAAGAAGGAAATGGCAAGAGAGATTGAGAGGGAAATCAAATTAACTAATTATATGCAGCATGACTCCAAAACAGTACACAGAGGAGCAAGTTACTGGAAGATACATTCAACATGGTGAAAGATCTTTCTAGAGTTAAATACAGAGCAGTGAGAAAAACACGAGTTTGCAGGTAAATAGCCCATCTATAACATGTGCAGCCCCCATTTTTCCAGTATTGTTAACATCTGTGGGCACTTTGAAAGTGTTTTATATTTTGATTTCCATGTGTTGGACAGCACAAATAACATCTTTGAATTCTCTCTAATTTTAGTCATGGTTGTTCTGTTTCTGTTGAGGTGCAGGATTTTGTACTGCAGTAAAAAATGAAACCACAGTGAAAGCAAGTATGACAGGAACTTAAAACAGTCAGATACTAATTGGGGTTCAGAGGGTTAAGGTGCAGCACAATTCATTTTCTCAGTGAGTTCAGGTTGCTCTATGCGGTATGTTCAGTTCAACTTTGACACACAAACGAAAAACCTAATCTCATGGATTAATGGGGATCCGGGCTCTCTAATAACATGCAGGATCGCTGCTCTGCTCATCTGGGAATTCCCTGAAAATAGGCCTGTCATCCATTTTGTGTCAGTGGGACACCATGCTGTAGGTCATGCTCACTGAGTTGTAGTGCTCCAGTATTTCCTTCCCCTGGTAACACAGTGCGTCTCTGTGCAGGTCCTCTGTGTTCAGATCAAGTGCTTCCAAGAAATCATCACCATTGGCTACAGTGTGTACCACTCCTACCACCTGCCCTGGTTCAGGACGTTGAGCTGGTGAGGAAAAGAACAAACATAAGGAATCACACATTTTATGGAGGTGTCATTAACGTAGTAAATATCACTCTTGGCTTATTCCTTATTGTGTTGTCTCATGTTTCATTTTGTTGCAGATGTCCTGAGGTTTGTTTTCTGGTGTGTTTTTAAATCTTGAGTACCTCCTAGATTATTAAGCCAATCACCAAATAATGGCAGAAATAGTATAAATCAAAGGTGCTGTTTAATTATAGCAGTAGTGGTGTCCAGTGTAGTATTGTAGATAACAGAGCCCTGATATTCACTATGCCATGTTCCTGAAAAAACTGATAAAGTTGTCAGTTAGGATGAACAAAACATTTTGCTTCATGTTTTCTTTCATGGGGAAAGTCAGCCAATGAGCTAAGTTTATTCACTCCATGGACTGAAGGTCTCAGCCTTGGTGGTTTTTCTACAGGCATATTGAATTCAGAATCTGATTGGCTGCTGTCACAACACTGTGAGATGTGTACATTTGCTCTAACCCTGCAGGTACTTCCTGCTGTGTGTGAACTACTTCTTCTACGGTGAGACTGTGACAGACTACTTCTTCACACTGGTGCAAAGAGAGGAGCCCCTTCGCATCCTCAGCAAATACCACCGTTTTATCTCCTTTGCCCTCTACCTCACAGGTACAAACACTGAGAGTCATACTGAAAAAAAAGGTCTGTCTCCATGTTGGTGTATTAATTTAACTGGAAAACTTATTGCAATTACAACTCAGTTGAGACCGATATCACTGTATATTGTTAATGCCAGTGGATAACAAAAATTCAGGTCATTTAGTAGTGACTAGAGTAGCACTTTTCCCCAAACAGTACACAAGATAACAGACCTTTATTTAAAGCAGGCTTCTATTAAAGACAGGCTTTTTATTCTAAATGTGTCTAGCTAATGAAAGAAATTTATTTTTTCTTAGTGTGGAAATTCCTTTAAATCCTCTCCCATTTGGTCTGCTAAAGTTCCTCCATTACACTTCTAACAATAGCTGTGTTTCTGTAATGCATTTCATGCATATTTTTAATTATCGCATCAAAAAAGGTTAATTGAAATTACAACATTTGGCAAATTCAGTCAAATTACCCTTTTTCAACATTTCAAATATTCTCTTCATATTCACTTGGCAGTTACATGGAAACACAGCTAATATGGTAAGAAGAGACTCACACTTCAGTGAAACCAACCACACAGTTTAGCTATCTCAATACAAAACCTTTCTTGCTCGATTTAAATCCTCTACAAAACTTGAAATATTTAGTGTGTACATCGCTAGCCTGGGGGTTGTTGTTGTTTCTTGTAGCAAAGACAACAGTAGCACGCAGACAGCAAAATTACACTGTAACTGATGCTTTGGCTAGTTAACCTGATATCCATGTACATCATTGAATTTAATTAGATTTAACTGAACTGCTGTTAGACACTGGCGAGATGTTGTCTAGTGATTCAGTTGATCAAATTAGAAGAGATTGCATCAGGATATGTTATATTTCTCTCAGCAGATGCCAGTATTCCAGTCAATAATTAGTCTCAGTGATATCAAATTGTATGTATTCTTATGTTCAAAGTTGGTTATTTCAGTCACGGTGTGAGTCCCACATCCTGTGCTGCAAATTGTCAGTTAGTTATACAGTTCTACTGCAGCTTCTGGCTGATGCCAAACAGGATGTGGGGAGGAAGGAAGCACCCTGTCTGTTTGTACCTTGTTGAAGAAATTTCACTCTTAGTTCTGCAAAGTTTGCTGTAGTGGGGTGTTTATTGGTATTCCGGCATATGGTGGGCTTACCAACACAGAGCATGAGTCTGTGAAGGTAAACCGACCCAGAGCATTTTGAGAGTACCCCTTTTATCGGGATGTCAGAGAGTGAATCAGAGGGTAGGGAGGGGGCCGTATGTAAACACAAGGGTGAATAGTGGTTAATTTGCGTATAGCTGGTTATCAGTAACAGAGGGTAAGACAAAAAGAACAAAGAGCAATTCAATCACAGGATCTGGCATACAGATGCAAATGAAAGTGTGACACCAAAAGTTAAAGGCCAGGGGGTCTGACAGACAGTAACAGATAAACATAACAGATTTGGGGGGGATAGCCGTGGGAAATGGAATGAATGGGGTGGCATGTGACACTAGTACCAAAAGGTGTGCTATTTTCTTCATCAACCTCTTGCCTACTAGATACAAGGTGTAACTGATGGGCTCAGCTTTCTTACAAGTCTGTGAGCAGAAAGGCTGATGATGATGTCATATTTTGAAGTGACAGGAAATGCACAGTTCCGTGGTGATCTGTCAAGTTATACATGTTACATCTAACTTGCCAAAGAATAAATGTCTGTTTGAAGAGTCCAGGAAGCTGGGCCTTTTAGTACATGTGACTTGTATTTCTGTCAGAGATATTGTCTCCTTTACACTGTCCTCTCCTCACCTCAGCCATGGGAAAAATTTCAACCCTGAGCTACTCACAGCACATTAAATTGGCCTTTGTTTAAAATAGGTCAAGCTAAATTTAGTCATTTTGACCAAAGATGACCTGGATTCCGAATTAATTCACCTCTTCCTCTTTACCGGCGCCACTGCTCGCTGTTTCAGTTGTTATTTTCTTTTGTTGTTGCAGGCTTTTGCATGTTTGTGCTGAGTTTGGTGAAGAAACACTACCGCCTCCAGTTCTACATGGTAAGTGTCACCCTGCCGCCTCCTGGAATCCTTCCTCAAGAGACTGCTGGGTAATGATGAGGCTTGCTAAAATACAGGGCCTCAAGTAAATGGAGAAGTGGGCCAGAGATTGCTCTAATAGAAATGTCTGGCATAGGCACTCCAGCTGTATTTGGTATAATAACCACAAACCAATCCTGAAACATCACATAATTTCTATGGCTAAGGCACACTGCATGCATCCTACATAATAAGAAGACAAAAGACAGGAAATATGTTTTTTTTTTTGCCAGGTGAAAGACAAACCTTTCCCCTTTTACATCCTCATATTTTCCTGTCACACTAGATTTAATCAAGCTATTATCTGATCATGTTTCAGTTGTATCCAGCATTTGTCTGGCCATCACTGGGCAAAAGTGTTATCACCAGGAAATATTGATGGACCTCTCAGATAGAATGTAGTTTTGCCCCCAGTGCACTGCTTGAAACCATTTTACCATTTATCTTAACTGACTCAAGGCAAGGCAAGGCAAATTTTTTGTATAGCACAATTCATACACAAGGCAATTCAAAGTGCTTTACAATGGCAAAGAAATACATTCAGCACAGAACTTGAAAATTAATTATAAAAATGACTTAAAGGTAGACATTAATCATACATTAAAATCACAGAAATAAAACATAATTAAGCAGTAAAAGTACATTAAAAGTTAAGAAAATAGATTGAGTATATAAGAGAAAGTTGCAGTAAACAATATGGTTTTCAGGCCTGATTTTAAAAAGCCCACAGTTTGAGCAGACTTCAGGTGCTTAGAAAGTTTGTTCCACAGGTGAGGAGCAAAATAGCTAAATGCTGCTTCACTATTTTTTGGTTCTGACTCTGGGAACACACAGTAAATTTGTCCCTGATGACCTGAGGGCTCTGGATGCTTCATATGGAAATAGTAAGTTCAGGATGTATTTTGGTCCGAGACTGTTCAGTGCTTTGTAGACCAGGAGTCAGATTTTGAACTCGATCCTTTGACTAACAGGAAGCCTGACTGAAAACAGAAGCTACAATAGGAACATGTATGCTAGCATAAGTTGAATGAACCTGCTTGCCCCATTAGCTCCAATCATCTTTTAAAAACTTTAAATTGCCTAAAATAGAATTGTACAGTTACCAAAATGTCAAACTAGTCACCTAACATTAGCTCACTCATTGGTCAGGACTCAGTAATGTCACACGGAAAAAAGCAGCAGTACTGCTTGTCAGAGTAATCTCTTTCAGTCAGTGATTTTCTAGTGTTATGGAGACACTCTGGAACATTTTTGTGATTCACAAATGACGGTTTCTTCACCAAGAGATTAGGTCATGAATTGTAGGAAGTTGGTGCAAATCACTTTTTTTCTTGGGGAAAAATAAATGCCAACACATACATTCTTAGTCTGTCAGGTAATATTTAGAGTGACAAGTTATTATTATTGTAAATAGTAAACTTTGAATGTAGACATGTCCTAATGTAGACATGTAGCTGATCTTGTGCTGTCTCCACAGTTTGGGTGGACCCATGTGACTCTGCTGATCGTAGTGACTCAGTCCCACCTCATCATTCACAACCTGTTTGAGGGGATGATCTGGTGAGTAAAGATCTCTTCAGCTCCTTTCATACGGTCCAGCTGAACATAAGAGGCAGAAACAGGGCTTCTCTTCTCTGGTAATTGTCTCACTATAATCCAATTGCAGTACTTAAGCGAATGCAGACAGTTAATATGTAAGCTCTTCTTTGTCCACATAGGTTCATTGTGCCCATTTCCTGTGTGATCTGTAATGACATTATGGCCTACATGTTTGGGTTCTTCTTTGGCCGAACTCCACTCATCAAGGTTGGTTGTTAGAATCATTCTCAGTCGCTGCTTAAACATTAGATGCAAGCTTTCTGGAGAATTATTTCCCGATGAAGATTGTTCTCCTCATGAGTATTTTTATGTTGTGCTTTACTTGGTGACATATTAATCCTTTGATTTTTGCTGTTGCAGCTGTCACCTAAGAAGACGTGGGAGGGATTCATCGGGGGTTTCTTCTCCACCATTGTGTTTGGCATCATGGTGCGATGTGCTTTTATTTCTTTGCTTTTTTCCCTCATACGCCTACATTTTCCCCAGAGACTACAATATGCTAGCAATATAAGGTTAGCCACAGCTCTGGCCACCTATCTTAGCTACTTTCACCTATCTTAGCTACTTTCTTGTGAACAGCAGCACGTCTGGTCTTCAACCAGCCAAAAACAGCATGTCACCTCGCTGTTCAGATCGCTTCACTGGCTTCCAGTTGCTGCCTGCATAAAATTCAAAACTCTGACACTTGCATTCGAAACTACAATGAAAACAGCTCCTTACTACCTAACCTTTCTCATTCAGGTCTACACTCCCTCCCGCTCTCTACGCTTGGCCAACAAAAGGCTCCTGATACAACCACCACAATAGCGCTAGTCAATAGGTAGACTCTTATCTTCTGTGGTTCCCGGGTGGAACGAGTTACCAAACTCTGTTCAATCTGCAGAGTCTGTCTCAGTCTTTAAGAAAAAATTATAAACCCAGCTCTTCACTGAACACCTTTGCACTTGACAGACTGCAAAACAAACCAAAACAAAAACCCCTTTATGTCTGCACTGCCTGTAGACACCACAGTCCTATTATCACACTTGAACTTGTTTTATGGCACTTATCCAGGTTGTTTTCTCCTGACTAGATCCTTGCTTGTGTTGTATCTACTCTCACATGTACATCGATTTGGATAAAAGTGTCTGCTAAATGAAATTGTAGAATTGTAAACTCCTATTCAACAGGAACACATCAACAACAGCAGAGAACTCCCTGCAACACAGTGTTTGATGTATTTATCATAGTATGAGCAAAGCTTGAATAGATCAAAGTGAAAGTGAGGTGACTGAGAGTAACAGAATCCTCCTCCTCTCTCAGCTTTCCTATGTCATGGCTGGCTACCGCTACTTTGTGTGTCCAGTGGAGTTCAACAACGACTCCAACAGCTTCCAGGTGGACTGTGAGCCATCAGAGCTTTTTCAGCTGCAGGACTATGCCCTACCCGGCATTCTGGAGTCTGTCACTGGATGGGTAAGACTCAGCTGCTGTTTTTCCTTCTGTCACAGAAACTGATGTTGAATATAAAAGAAGGATATACAGTATTTAAGCACAATATTTTGTTCCAATATTTTTGGTTTTCTTAGAAAGATTTTTGTTGGATCTTATCAATCGTTTATAAAGGAATATTTGACCTGTTATGTTACAGGTAGTAACACAGTATAAGATGTTTCAGACCGACTCTCAGTAAACATACTGTCAAATTTTACACGTACATAATGCTTTTTGTTTCTGTCAGCACCTAGCTGGTCGTTCAGCTCATATGTGCAGGATAAACTGCCAAAATCAGAACCAGAAAGAGGACTGGAATTTAGACATTTCCAAAAAGTCCTTCATTAGCTTGTTCTGACCTTATATTACAGTTGGCCTTTGATAAAATGCTTGAATGTTGTTCACTGCTGGTCTCTGTTGAGTGTGTAACGCTTCCTTCTTGTCTCCACAGACCACAGTGCGTCTGTATCCATTCCAGATTCACAGTATCGCTCTCTCCTCCTTTGCCTCCATTGTGGGACCTTTTGGTGGCTTCTTTGCCAGCGGCTTCAAAAGAGCTTTCAAGATCAAGGTAGGGATGTTACCGTAGACCCGCAGGAGCCAGTCAGCATACATGTAGACACATTTATGTTCAGTCAGCTGCTACTATCTGAGAGGTAGGTTCGCTGTACATATTTGAATAGTCTAAGAGTCTTCATGTTAAACTTTATGGAGTGTTACATATTTATAGCATATACTGTGTGCTGTGTTTGTTACGTACCATGTATTTTATGAACATGTTCTGTATATATTCATTTTTATTAGCTTATTTCATTACCATTGGTGTTCCTATTGATGTTCCTTGTCCTTGTGTAGAGCACAGTCAGTGCAAACTCATGTGCTGGTTTTTCTCCTTTTAGGATTTTGCCAACACTATCCCGGGTCATGGTGGCATTATGGACAGGTTCGACTGCCAGTACCTCATGGCCACATTCGTCAATGTCTACATTGCTAGTTTCATCAGGTAAAAACACAACGCCTAGAAATTTTTTGCAAAATCACAGTCTGTGATTTTTCTTATTGTCAGATTTTATCCTTGATGCCCACGCACACTCTTAGTGAGACTCTCAGCAACAAATAATCTTTTCAGCTTTCCACCATGTTGCCAGGTGATGGTAGTTTAATAAAAGTTACTGACATTTCCATGTCTCCAGTGAGAAATCTGATCGCTGCGGAAGATGCCTACATGACTTGGTGCTGCTATACAGGTGCTCTGTAATGATGCCAAAGAAGTTAAAAATTACAAGTCACAGGGCAGTAGTGTTAGTACTGTATTACGTTATCATAAATACAGCTATACAGTTCGGACTTACAAACATACTTAAACAACCCTGAGTTAAGAATTATGCTTTATTGGCTGTATTTTTTTAAAAAAGAGAGTGGGCTGTAAGAATAAGGACTGGCGGAAATAAAAGCTGACTTGGATGCAGGTTTCACAAGGGGGGCAGAAGTCTAAACGTTATGCTGTGGGGAGGTGTGTGCTTTTAGAAGGAGGCATACCTATGCTTTCCTAAATTATTACAGAGTAATACTGAATAAAAAGTGCTCTGCTACACACACTTTCATAGTAGTACGATGCTTTTATAGCTTATTTGTACTTTGTAACAGCTTTGCCGCTTGACTTTATGTCAGATGTTGAAAAACAGATACTTGTGGTCCACATTGTCTTTGTGCCTCTTGGCACTGAACATGTAAAGTATGCAGACTGTTTATGGAACGCCTGCTGCATCACTACACTTCCACTATATTCAATAAGTAGTTATACCAGATATGCGAGCACTCAATACATAGTGTGAATGTGTCAGAGGTCTGCTCTGCAAATGTACTAGCAAACAGTCTTCTGTTTATATTTTTACTTGCCTGTGTGTCACCCTTTTACACAGCAGTGGGTCATAAAGTGTCTGTCTGACTTTGTAATTTAAACTCCAGGTATACAGGAAATAATCACTCTGTGTGTCTAACCTTTATTTGCTCATGCTGATGGTTGCTCAGTAGCTTTATCTTTTACAGAGTCTGCTGTAGTCTGTAGATGTTAACTCTCCCATATTACACAAAGTAACTGAAAAAGTGAAGACACAACAATCCCAAAATGGAAGCTCTCCGTCTTGTTTGACCACAACTTTGCACCTTGTATATACTGCAGGTGTAGTCAGTAAAAAGATATGTTCCATAAGCCCATCCACTGGTGAACAGTCTGCATATGTTATCTGTCGAGTGTAGCCACATCATCAGGCCAAGCTTTTTAGAGTCCTCTGAATTAGTGAAGCAAACTTTCAGTCTCGGAGTTAAACAAATAGAAAAAGTTGGGTCTCTGAGATTATCAATGTTGTGTTGAGAGCATAGACTATCAGAGTTTATATCTGTTGTGGATAAATTTGTACAGAGGTCTTCCCTTCAAGAACTCAGCGATGATCCTAATAAGTAATTCATCCAGCTGTCTTCTCTGCAGGGAAAATCCAGCAGTAATACCTCCTTCTGCACATGATCATGTTTTAATGGAGTGTTGATGGAGAGCAGTGTGTTTATGAGACAAGGAGGGGCTGGGTGAATCAGTGCTCTGCTACAATGAAACTAAACGGGTGTATTTTATTAAAACACCCATTTTAATAAAAGAAAAAAAATATGTTGTGGTTCATGTTGATATTGTAACATGTTACCACAAAAAATATTGAATGGCGAACACTGTTGGGTGCAGGAAGAGTTTAACCCTCTAACCAAAACACTTGCCGGCAGTAAATCGTGTCACCTTTAATAAAATGAAAAACTACACCATTATCAGCACCAGAAACTGTAAAAACTGAAGGATATGGCAGATTTTCAACTTTCCAGCGACCCTTGAACAAATCATATGATACGCTGTTTGTCAAAAAAAGCACCCAAATTTAACCTTACAAATTAAATATTTCATGAACACTGCTTTATTCTACATGAACTCTACGTTATTCTCCATGTCTTATTTAAGACAGGAGAAAAGTGTGGAAACAAATTAAAGCTGTCAATAGTAAAATATCTGTAGTGCATACAGTGGTGGAAAAAAGTTTTTGGACACCCTTAAAATTTTACACAATCTCAAATATTATCATGAAATATTTGTGGAAAATCTTTTTTGTGTTTAAAAAGTTGTGACTGCATTAGACAGACACAAACAAATCAAAATTATTTTTTTTGGTTTATTGTTTACAAGAAAAACTAACAAAGATAAATTCTACCAAAATGACCCAATACTCCAAATTTCTTATTTTTATTGAACCAATCAATTTCAGTTTTTAATGGCTTTTTAAGGATTTGTTTAGTATTATGTCTGTGATTGTACTAACAGAAATTGCACTTGAAGACCTAAGAGTGATTCTTAATGCAATATTTCACAAATGTATGGGATGTCCAAAAACTTTTTCCCACCACTGTAGAGCCACATTTTCCCCCATACAGGTAACACCTGTGGGCACTTAGAACAGTGTTGTACATGTTGATGCACGGTTATTTCATTTATGTAAAATAACAAATTAAGGAAATTCAGCTTTAGTTTTTTCTTCTCATTTGATTCATGTCATTGCAGTCCACGCTGTTACCATAAAAGTGCAGGACTTTGTAGTGCAGTGAAAAATGAGCCAACACTAAGTAAAACTGTGACGGGAGCTAAAAACACCCAGAAACTGCTTGGGGTTCAGATGGTTAATAAAAGGCCAGTTCAGCTCATGTCATTTTGAATAAAAGAGCGGTGTCTGACTGTCTCTCCTTCTTCTCTCAGGGGTCCAAACCCCAGCAAGGTGATCCAGCAGCTCCTGGCCCTCCGAGCCGATCAGCAGCTCCACATCTTCAACTCGCTGAAGGCTCACCTGACAGAGAAAGGCCTGCTGCCGGCGCTGGAGGAGGCGGCCGCATAGAGACACCCACAGCAGCTGGCCCTGAAGGGAGCAGGGAGGCAGAGAGGAGGGCAGCACCCGGGGGCTCCGTGCTGCCCCGGAGCTTTGGGAGACTCGCAGTGCTTTGTGTGAGCGAGAACACATCCAAGAAAACCACAAAAAACCACAGCCTTGGGCCATTCCATTTCATTTGGGTATGAGAGTTGTGTTTGTGTTCATGCAGTCTGTGAATCATGTTTCTGACACTAGTGTTTTCAGGTTGAGTTTGTGAGTTACTGTACTGTTTTCCATTATAGTCAGCTTCTATCTGTTAACACTGTTAAACAAAAAGTTGGTCAGCTGTACATTTCTACCTGTATACAGGATATCCTCTATATACCTATTAATGTGTGTTAATATTTTATGGTATGTGTTTTTTATTATTTGAATGCACTGCTCTCAACCCTGTTACTCACTGTATTCTTACTTCGGCTGCACCTCCCCTCCAAATTTCACTTTTAATTTTCTTTGTTGTGATTGTTCCTATTTATACATAGATGGTTTTATATTTGGTATGTTCTATTATATCTTAATGTTGTGTCTGTTTTATTTGGACTGAATTCACTTTTGCCATCTGCACTCGTGTTTCTTGTGTTTTTTCTTCCTCTGCCATCCATCAAGCTTGGCCAAATCATTACCATTCTACTATCATGCTGAAATATAAAGTGAACAGCTATATGACACTCAAGTATTTAAAACCTGACAACTGTTTTGTGTTGTAAGGAGCAGTTTAGTGTTGCTGCAGACAGAATAGTGTTTGATTCTGAATCAGTAGGTATCTCTGAAGGCCAGTGCGATGGACACCAGCACCCCTTTCAGCATAACAGCCACAATCCATCCTGGTTGCTGTTTAGTGGATAAAGACAAAGCTTCTCAGAGATGGAACAGTCACGTTTTATTTTTGTGATTCACTTTCTGTGTTCATGCTTTGTATGTCTATCAAGGATCTGTTCCAGCTTTTACACGTGTTCAGCGAGTACTGTTGAGTTATGGTTTGTCACGCTGCTGGGCTGGGACTGTTTGTAACTGTAGGGTACAACGATGGCTTCTGCACTGCCATTATCTGCCTCTGTGTTGTAACCTTGCCATGTTAACAACACAGACACAGCATATGTTACTATAACTGGTCAACTTGACCCGTTTGAGTGAAACCTTTGCTATAAAATGGCCAATAGCGTTCTCCTGCATGTGTTCAGGTTGGACTCTGCCAATACAATCAGCTGTGTACATATCATTGTTCATTCCCAGATGGTTTACAGCGGGATTCTTTGATATTTATGCGACTGTCAGGTGTATGTTTGATTTCATGGTGAAATATATTAGCTGAAACTTCGTTCCTGTTGGCTTTCTTTCTGTTTGTCAAGCTTTCGCAATGATGTCACTCACAGTCCGTAGCTTTGTTGGTTGAAGTTAAAGGGCCACTGTACTCATTTCTATGAATAAATATCATAGAAATTTGTTTTTCATTAGCAGGAATACTCAACAGCTCCTCCCTGATTTGTAGTCTCTTGGGGACCTCAAATTTTGGTGGAAAAATGTGATGAGGAATAATCAGGTTAAAGATGCTGTTGAGATGCATTTTGGGAAGTGTAGTATTGATGCACTGTCTCAGCCTCAATTTGGACAGTTCCTTTTTAGTCTGACTCTTGTAAGCTCCCCAACTTTAAGGAAGTGCAGTAGCTCCCTTTAAACTGCCAGAACAATCTGTTATTTTGAATTTTTCCAACATGTCTTATTGACACACTTTTATTTTTCTTTAATTATTGACTCAGAAATTCACAAAATGAAACAGTTGAAAAGCATATTCACTGGTATTCAAGATTTTTTTGTTGGTATTGCTTTAGAAAGGTTAAGAAAATTAAGCTTGTATGTAAATGTCTAATAGATTTCAAAAAGCTTAGTTTATTAATATCAAATGTGGCCAATCTGCAAGATTCTTTATGGTTGTGAGGAAAAGAAGGTGCCATAGACACAGATTTGACTCTAAACATTCCACCACACTTATTATTTAACCAATCAGCATTATGTTTGTGCCTATTTACTGTTGTGTTTCTATCCAATCAGAGGATAGAATGGATTTATCTTGGTCAGTGAAGCTAGATCTAGGCAGAACTGTTTCTGTACTAAGTGTTATAGGACAAAACAGCAATATGAACATTCATACAGTAGTCAGTGTAGCAAGAATGTCAAGATCAGTACTGAGTGTCTAAATGCTAACCATACAAAATAACATAATTGTGCCATTATCTGTGTTCTGTAATTGATTCCTTTGCTTAGAATCTCTTTGGATTTTTCTTCCCACCTTAAATTTCCTCTCATCAGATACTGTCCTCAAACATGTCTATATTTTTAAGCAAAACAATCTTTTTTTTTGTAACCCAGAATCAGCTTGTGCTTCATTATGGCATCTGTATGAAAAATTTGACCTCAGTATTTTTCATAGAATGAACCGCTGTAGAAATCAAGCATGGCTCCACATCTTGTTTCCCATATTTGAATGTCACTTCATTCATATGTCTGTCGATGTCATTCCATTCATGATTCTTCTTTGACGTCCAACAGGTCTTATTTTCATCTTTCTTAAAGTATTTATTTTATTTACTGTAAGCAAATTCAACCTTTTCCAAGTTACTATATTGTACATTTATTAAGAAGATGTTTAGAAACATGTTGAGTGTTCTTTAGTATTTTTGGTTAGAGGAATATTTAAAGTGTTATTATTGCCATATAGGAAAGAGTACTGAGATAGCAGAAAAGTATTTTCTCTGTTGTTTCTCGCTGTGACTTTAGTGCAGTTGGGTGTTTTCTAGGCTCTTCCCTGGTAGCTGTCGTGTGTCAACTTCCGCTTCACAGTGCAAGTTCAATGCTTGTTACTTCTGAATACTGTTTCGAGTAGTTTCCGGAAAGTAACTCGAGGGCTGGTGTCTCAGCAGTCGCAAATATCTTCACTGCCTCTGTGGTGAGTTTAGGTTTTTAGCTCTGCAGCTCTGTACTGCCACTTGTCTGGCTGTTGTTACGGACGGCCACTAGAGAGAGCTGGAGCTCCTGTGCTTGGCCGATCCAAAGTAACACCGATGTGGACGTTTGACCCTTTGTTTCTCTGCGTGATACATTCCAGCACCCCTGAAGTTGAGATTTGCTCACAGGGAGGCAGAATATAAGGGATAAACTTTCAGCAAATTAAAAAAGGAAACCTGACTTTTTTCCTCCCAAGGCACCTCTGTGCATTTTTAATCAACACAGTGCCACTTTGCTGTAGTGCATCCTGCCCAGCCAGGACCCTCTAAAAGGAATGTATGGGAGTTGTGTCTATCCCACATGCTGTGTAGGCTCCCCTTTGTGGACATTTTATTTTGTGGTTATAGATTCTCTTACAAAGCTGTATGATTTCAGTATATTATTATAAAACTGTGCAATGGTTTGTGTTGAGTTGTCTAGAAAAAAAAAGCTGCACTCTTTGATGCTGAAATATGCTTTGCCTTCGTTCAGAGAAAATTAAAATTATAAAAAATCATGTGGTTGGCTGTGTGACTGGTTTCTTCCCCCTTTGTCCTCTTCCCCATTTCGAAACATTCAGTTGATTTCCTTGCATGTGTTTTTTAAATAAAATTGTTCATTTCATTATTGATGGACCAGAAGAAGACATGTAAGCTTTGAATCTTGAACCACATCGTTGTAAATGACTGTCTCAGCCCCTTCAGTCTGAGATGTGAGGCAACATTCTCACTGTAGGAGTCAAACCAAGAAGTAAGAACCATTTCCTCTGTGAAGACGCCGGTGTTTTTTTTCCTTTGACATCAGTGAACATTAGTCACTTGAAGATTCCCCCACTACATGGAACCTCAGTTTTTAATGAATCAGCCTGGAAGTCATCTGTGCAGCACTCCAGCAGAACAAGTATGAACATGGAAGTAAAGACTGCATGAGGGGACGCGTTATGAAGGGCTGAAAAAAAGAAGAAGAAAGATTAACACACAGGAAGAAGGAAGTGTGATCTGCGATATCTCCAGTTTGTGTGTGTGTGTTTGAGTGTGTATTTATATGTATGTGTGTGTGTGTGTGTGTGTGTGTGTGTGTGCTCCGGTGAAGTGCATGTGTGAACTGAAACACTGACCTGTGCTATGAGTTGAGGACCATGTCTCTGAAACTACCTCGCAACTGGGACTTCAGCACCTTCAAGGCTGAGACAGCTCGGATAGGTAAGCCAGCGCCCGTGCTGCGTTCACTGACAGCCACAGTGGATGCAACACTGTCACACTTCACATTATTAGAAACATTACAGTTGGGACATTTAGTTGATGTTGTCACCTGAAGAGATTACTCTTTTTTCATGAAACCAGGGACAGAACAGGCAAAAAAGTATACTAACAACAAACATTTTACTTTTTTAAAATTTTGTGTTTCCTCTTTTCCAGTGAATTCATATTGTATATATATTTAGATTTGATATAGAATACCAGAAATTGATTATACAAATTAGTGACTGATTGCATATTGTTTTCTCTGTGGGTGACATTGGTGGTTGTGGTTATTGCGATGATGGTAACCTGAGCTGTTTTTAGAAGAAAAAAAAAATCACTGTTGTCCACCATGCAGTACATTGTTTCTATATTCAAACATAGCTTGACATTTAAAACTTTAAAATGTCACTTTTACTGACTCAAAAGCAGCTTCCAGCGGGTGCATAAAGAGGCTGGCCTACCTACATGTGTATGTGTACATGTACTGAAACCTTTAATTGTGACTGTATAGCGTGTAGACCTCCTAATACCATGCTTACCCGTGTTTGCATGAGGTGGAATCAGTGCAACAACATCTTTTGTTTCATCTCAGCCTTGCATGGCACAATAGTTGCAACATTCACATCAGGTTTACACACAAGCAGTGACAGGAGGAATTCTCTGCAGACATGTCTGCTATTGTTCACAACTTGCATCAGCTCTAATCATTTTCTGCCATCAGTGTGGTGTGGGTTGTTCAGCAATATGGAAGGAAGTAGCAGCTTGCAGTACATTTACTTTATCTGCTTCAGGTTTACTGAATATCAGCTGCTTTTCTCGCCCCAGTATGAAAGTGTATCTGGTGCCCCATTGTGATTCTTTACTTTGACATATTTTATATATCGCGAAAGGTGATTTTGCCCTAAAAGTCAGTGATCCACCTTTCAGCAGGAAACTGATGCAACAGCTCAGTTTCTGCAGAGCTCTGACATTGTGTATGTAGCTTTGCCCACTTACAGTATGTGCGAGTGCAGGGATGTGTGACGTGTATTTACACTCATACTGCACCTGTCCTTTCATGAACATCTGAGAGGTTAGCTACAAATCTTTCAGTCAGTTCAACTAACAAACTACCTGACACAGTTTCTCCCTGAACCTTTCATCTGATTCATGCAAATGAAGAGTTTGACATTGTGGAAAATGTCCAACTTTATTTATTTTTTTAATGTTTTTTAGTTAGATGACAAAATCGCTACAACTCCAAAGTCTGCCTGTTAAATATGAAACTACTGAGTGAATGTGGTTGGCTTTCGTTAGCATAAAACCTTGAAGATAGGCCTACAGCTATACAAGCTCTGTTCAAAGCGTATTATAGCTAAACATTGAAATTTTTACCTTTTTTGTTTAGTCCATACAAAAACTGAAGTGTAGGAATAACAAGTTGTGGGAATTTTCAAAATTTACTTTTTGTACAGGTTTTGCGCCTGACTTCTTTCTTATAACATGTTAATTGGCAAATTTTACAGGTTGTTGCATTAACTAAGAAGCTAATTAGCTTTGTTTAACATGAAGACTGGAAACACAAACAGCCAGTCCAGTTCCAGAAGAGGAAACAACTCTGAATGTCACTTAGTGGCAAAAATGGCCCGTAAAACAACAACATTAACAATAACAACAACTTAAGAGGTGCTTCTAGCTGGAATTTTGTTTCCTTTGAGCTTGGCTATAGCTTTTCCCAGTCTTTATGCTCAATTATGCTAGGTGGCTGCTGTCTAGCTTATATTTAGCATACCAACATGAAAGTGGTAGTAATTATCTGATCAAATAAGATTCATGTGAGTTTTTCCCATAATACCAGTTATTTTAAAACAAAAGGTTCCTTTTCAGTATTAACTCAGTCATGCATTAATGCTGTCCAAGCACAATCCCCAGGAAGTGCAAACTAAACTTGATCCTATTATTAGCCAAAGGCGTTGTTGGCAACATTGGAATCTTTAGATTTTACCCTGATTATTGCATTATTTTCAGGTTATTTCAGAGCAGAATGAAAATAAAATGTAAAAGCACTGTGCTGGAGGTGAGGTCATCCCATTTTCTTTCTGTTTTAATGTTCCATGTTATTGTCACAGAGAGTGTAGGATAGTCAGACAAGTGGATCTTAAACTGTGTGCCTTTGAATTTTAGTTATTTATAAAGATTTACAGCTATAATCCTGTGCCTTGTGATAAAAGCACATTTGAGAAGCACTGAGTTACACAGGGCTATCTATTTAAGCTACCACCACCAGTTGGGTAACTTCAATAGTTTGACTGACGGGCATAATAACTCTTTGTTGACCTCCTCCAGCCTCACATGTGCCTCATTGCCTTCATTCTTTTCCTTTTTGAAAGGCTTATTGTAATGACAGTTTAATAAATGCAGTGCTGTCTTTTTTCAGTTGTCATATTTTGAAAACAAATGTGCAGCTATTCATAAAACACTGGGGATGTTGCCTAGATGCCCAGGTCTACAGACTCCACTGTTATCAATTAGTTATTTTGTGGGATTCTGGAAATTCAGGCCTGTAGGTGAATGTTTAGCCTGGTCATTTGGTGAAATGACACGTCTTATGTTGTAGTTCTGAGGGAACCTAAGTATCCATCTTGCAATCAAAGTGTTGTACTTGATGTAACTTTTATTTGAGCTGTGGTCATTGAACACATCTTTGAGGTGCTGTGGAACTGGTGGCTCATCACAAATAAGGCCAGTTTAAAGAACTGTGTGTTTGTCAGCTGAGGGTGTGGTGTGACAGCAGCGTCTGTGTGTGGGCTCAGGGTTCCTCAATAGCACTTGAACTCTCCACTAATCAGGGGAGGGGGGTACTATTGAAATTAGACCAAAGTGCTCTCAGCTTTGTAGGTGGAGACCTTCAAAGTGCGCTGGGCCTCCGGCAATGATGTGGCAGCTTCCTGTTTACCCCAGTGTGGCCCTTCTTCTTCTCTTCTCCTCTATCTTGCTTAACAAGACACGGTGAATTTAAGAACAACTGAGAAAGTGGTCTCAATCTCTATCCAGCTATCTCTGCATTTCTACCACCCTGTGTGTTACTCTTGCCATCTCCATCCTAATCTGTCTCTTCTGTGCCACGTACACCTCTGCCTCTGTTCTTTCATCTTCTTTCAAACCATTAAACCATCACATCATAAGGGTTCACAGTTACACAACTTCAGGGCGACAAGTCTTAGTCAATCTTAAAAAACTGAAAAATGCATTTTTGTGTCAGTTTCAGTTCAAGTTAAGTTCACACAGAAGTCAATCTCTGACCTTTCCTGCTTATTGCTTGACGGAACGCCTCTTGCAGGTCACTGTGTTATTTATGTAGAGCAATTGCAACTGCATTCATGCACCTTCCACAGGAAACTGGTCAGCCCAGACCAGCAGTTTCCTTTCAGCCTGAAACTGAATAGTTGGGGAACAAAAATAGGTTGCAGCGAGATGTTCTCTTAGCCCTGATACGCTGATGCATATTCATATCTAAAAGAGGAAGTGCACTACTGCTGTAGAGTACTGCTGATGTTTTGAAAACGTTTCACAGCACCGGCTGTGACACAGCATGTTGGGGATTGTTGTTCTTCTTACTTACACCAACTGCTTCCTTGTGGTGTCTGGCAGCACGATCCAGGAGTGTGATACCTGGAGACGGAGGCCCTGGCCCGGGCTCGCCACGCTCCTCCAGGTCCATGGAGAGGCCGCTGAAGGCCGGCTGGCTGAAGAAACAACAGAGGTCTTTAGTGAAGAACTGGCAGCAGCGCTACTTTGTGCTGAGGGGAAGCACACTGTCGTACCACAAAGATGATAAGGAGACCACAGTCCAGGTGAGACACTGCTGAAGAGGTTTATTTTACCCCTATTAATGTCACTTTTTAAGATTATGTTGCATTTTTCCATCTTCCTTTTATCCTTGTTTTGCTGGAAACATGTGCACCCTATTTTTAATGCAAATTCCAGCACAAGCCTCATATTCCAAAATTCTAAAAGTATTTCAAAACTACTTTAAATGTGTGAATAGAACTGTCATCAAAATCCTTTCTTCTGTCTCTATCATTTGTTGATGCTCCTAGTTTTTAATATGAAGCATCATATTATAACTGTCACCTAAAATTTGTATTTATGTATTAAATGTCTTTTATATCAATAGATTCATTCAATGAGAAATGGGTCATTTATATTTCCAATCACCACCACAAACATTCTAGCTGTGGCTACCTTTGCACACTTCCTGTACACAAAAAACCTCACAAGACAGGCCCACTGACATTCATAGTATTAAAACCATTTTTTTAACGTGTTACACTTTCATGTCAGTTTTATATCATCATTTGTTCAGTGTTTTACTTTCATATCTGTAACACTAGTAAATCATTACATGGTGAGATTTGTAGTGCCTAATTAATGAGTAAAGTATCAGCAAGCAAACAAAAGAAGCTCTTGATTCTTTAGTCAGTTTATTTTTTTTTAGGTAAAAAATGTTTCTTCACTATATCCTTTTCTTTGGAGTTACTACCTCCAACACCACGTAGCACTTAGGAATCACCCCTAAGCCATCACCCATTTATAGTTGAGTTGATGTATACTGTACTGTGTGTTCTGCGAGGGAAACAGTGAAAATAAGCCTAAATCAAATGATAACAGAACAGCAGTGGGCATTTTCTTGCATTTTACAGTATGTCGTATATCTGCAATAAAAGCACCTTTCCAATGTCTGCACATCAAATAAATCATGAACTCTCAGAAAGTGAGCAGTTAAATATGATATTTGCAGCATTAAGAAACACCTGATGTTGCTAGAGAACCACCATCTCAGAACAAAATTTAAAGAGTGTCAGCCACACTGTCCCCCTCTTTTTGTTTCATTTACAACAAGTAAGGCTGTATATACAAGAGCAACAATAACTAATCCAACCACAACCGTTAGTCCACACTAGAATTGTGAGAATGATGTCATGGTTATGACAACTTGTTGTCAACTTGTTTAACATCACCTTCACTAGACTTGCCTCATATTCATTCCATTGTATCCGTCTGTCTCCACACGTTGATCTGCTAAGAAGGACTACATTCCACACATGTGCAGTCAGGTTTTAAGGGAGAATACAGATTTATCCACAACATGTCTATTGATTAAAAGGACTCATTCTTTGTAATTTGGTTGCTTATCATCGAGGGTTTGAACTGACTTTTGACTCCTGCAATAATATAATAATCCCTTATTTTTTGCCTCTTGAGGTCTCATCGCTTCATTGTTGCCTGCCAGACCCTTTAGTCTCTTACAGTTTGTCATTGTTTAGCCCCTACATGCAAACCAACCCCTGCTCACTACTATACATAACATCCCTCCAGCTTTTGAATATCTGTAAAAAACAAAACAAACAAAAAAAAAAAAACGGTGTACCCTGACAATGTTCTGGGGTGGCTTCTAACATGGAATTATTTCATCAACTACTGTATATATATTTTACACTTTGCACCACTGCCTGAACAATGTAGTGTTTATGGATTTTGGGAAGTACGCAGACATGTGCAGAGGTGTAAACATGGGCGAGCAAGTTGGCTGAGCTGACAGTTTATGCCATGCAGACTCAGGTGGACCCATACATACAGAATGCCAGAAGTATAACACTGAACTGAGCTGAAATCAGAATTCATGTAAATAACAAAAGTAACATACATAAAAAATTTGTTTTTAAATTCTTCGGTTTTTGAGGGGTCAGCTGAATACTCATTTCACTTCTGCTGTGTGATGTGAAAAGTTACTCTCAGTCTGTTTATAAATGATGGGAGGGCCTACAGTTTCAAAGGGAGGGACTCACATGCGTACAGTCATGGAAAAATTTATGAGACCACCCTTGTTTTCTTCAATTTCTTGTTCATTTCAATGCCTGGTATCACTAAAGGTATATTACCTGAAGAATACAATGAACACAACAAAAAATGCAGCTGATTACATAATACTTTATGTCCTATTTAACATGTTTAAGCTTAATTGTATTTCCAGGGTATAAAAGAGGCCATTTCATGTCATAAGCAGCACTGCACATGCAAAGGTCTAGAGTGGTTTCCTGCTTCCATTCAAGCCGTAGCACAACTCAGAAGTCGTCACCTCTCACATAATGCCTAAAACTAAAGAATTTTGTGAAGCCGCAAAGGCAGCCATCTTGGAACTGCTGGAAATTGGCATGAGTGAGAGACAGGTAGCGAAAAAACTGAAGATCTCCAAGACAGCTGTTCATTACACCAAGAAAAAACAAGCCCAACATGATACTACCAAACTGATCATTTTTTCCATGACTATACAGGCTCAACTGGCGAAACACACATGCAGTGTGACTTTTGTGCTAAGGATGCCATGACTCTACTGTAGCATTACATAGCAGACAGTTGTTTACTGCTGCTTTTTCAAAACCTCACTTATTGCACCTTTAATATTAATGATAGCATGGTGGTATATGAGAGGATCTAAGTATGAGTGTAAATTTTAGTGACTGCTTCTTACTATGAAGTATTTTTAATTTGGACGTTACATTTCTTCTGTTTATGCTCCTGTTTTTTGGTCTGTAGGGAGTCATCCCACTGCGCTTCAGTAAAGTTAATGAACTTCATCCAAGCTCAGATGACCCGGGGAAGTACCTCTTTGAGATCATACCACGTAAGCTTATAATTCATCCTTGAAGGAGAGGCCTTGGTTGGTATATTTATTTTAGCAGGTAAAGATGGTTTTTGTAGCAGTGAGACATCTTTGCTTTTTTGGGGACCTCCTTTCATTGCCGTTGCCATATTGGTCTTAGTCTTTCTTCTTAGTAAGAAGTCCCTTTTTATATTTTCTGTATCCCAATGTGTTTAAATCATGGGTCTACTTTCTGAGTCAGTGTCTGTCTGTATAACACAACGCTTTTCTGAATGGTAAACCATTAGAAACTACCAAGAACTGATAGCAATCACAATTTCTTTGGAAACCTAGATGCAGATCTGACATTTTCTGACAGGCGTATCTCAAGATTAAAAAAAATAAATAAAAATTATCATTTCACAGGTGCCACAGGAGACAGAGAGCGGTGTCCATATGTGTTCATGGCAAACTCTCAGAGTGACATGGAGGAGTGGGTCCGCACTCTGCGCCGAGTCATTGGAGTACCAACAAGTGGAGGTTGGGTAAAATCTGACATTGTCATGGAAACTGTGGCTATCCATGAAGAGAAGAATCATGTTAGAAGCATAAGTTAGCGTACTGAAAAGACCACACTCTCTTGCCAAGAGTTAAGGCAAATTAATGGTTTCCACATGACTGATGTGGACTTTGATATTGGACATGCATTCAGTTCTATTCCTGCTACAGTAGATACACATAGGCCTACTACCCAGAAGTAGGAACATAGAAAAACTCACAGCTCATATAGACATTTTTGAAAGGCTGTTTGCAACCTTCAGTCCTCATTTTTAACTAGATGTAGCAGTTAGGTACAGATTATGGTGTCCGTGCTTATTCCTGAGGGGTTTAGTGGGCAAACATAGCACAGGATTTCTGGAGAAATTAGAACTTTCATGTTTGGATGCCGTTGATAGAAAGCAAGTAAATATTATATCTCCTTCAAAGCCCAGCAGCAACTACTTCAATCAAAAGTCTTTTAATGACAAATTTGTTAATGACTAAAAGTCTCCTTGTATTACTACTTTCTTTTCTTTCTTTTTTTTTGCTGGTGAGTCGGTGCACATGGAGCGCAGACAGTCCATGTGTTCACAAACTGTGGGTTGCACCCGCAGAGGGT
Source organism: Amphiprion ocellaris (assembly GCF_022539595.1). Lineage (NCBI taxonomy): Eukaryota > Metazoa > Chordata > Actinopteri > Pomacentridae > Amphiprion > Amphiprion ocellaris. Next base: position 13,150,533 of record NC_072771.1, on the reverse strand, counting down.
TCAGCACAAACCCTTGCTGGCTTTGATGGATGACCAAATTCATGACACAGATACCTTTGTGGACTTGTGGACACAGAAAGAATGAACTGACCTTTAGATGAGAGCACTTGCAACACTGTCATATTCGTCCTTTAAATGTGAAGATACAATTAGCTGCCGGTTAACCTAGCTTAGCATAAAGAATGACAATCGATGAAAACAACTGGTCTGGATCTGTCCAAAAATAAAAGAAACAGAAAAAGAAAAATTGCTTCCTAGAACCAAAAACACAAGCAGGGCTTTGGTTTGGGTTAACTCAGCTTTAAAGGGAGACCTGTAAGTCATTCCTTGTAGCTAAGAAAAAGTCAAGCACATAACTCACCCATAAACCACAGCATTTGAAAAACTTTAATAAACAATATTTTCATAAACAACCTATCCAAATTAGATAGTATTGCTTGGGCTAGTAGACAGATTGTGTTACCTTTGGGCAGAGCCAGGCTTCTTAGCCTGCAGTCTGTATGTCAAGCTAAGCTAAGCTGATTACTGAATGAGGGCAAAGTGGTATCATTCTTCTAGTTTAACTTTCTGCAAGTGAATGCATATTTTCCGCCAAATTTTATACCATTCTTTCAGGGTAAATAGATAAACATATATTGACTTCAACTAATCAAGTGTTTCAACAGCACAGCCATCATGTAATGATTACTGTAAAGGCTGTCTGAAAAGGGACAATAATAATGTTCTTCTGAATCAGTAAATCTGTTGTCTAATAACTATTCTGTATGAAAACTACTGGTCCACCCTGCCACATCTTTCTTCTGTGCAAATTTGCAGTGTTTGGGAAGAGTCTCATGGACACTGTGACGTATGAGCAGCGCTTTGGACCTCATATGGTGCCAATCCTGGTGCAGAAGTGTGTGGAGTTCATCAAAGAGCATGGGCTGAATGAGGAGGGCATCTTCCGCCTCCCTGGTCAGGATAACGCTGTCAAACAGTTCAGAGATGCCTTTGATGCAGGAGAGAGGCCTTCCTTCCCCAGGTGACACATTCATCATTCCCTCTGCAACATATGAAGCTCTGTAATAGGAATAAGTCATGATTTCAGTGCTGAATATGACATGAACTGTCTATGAAGTATTCTGGTTATTGAAATTCACTGGAAGCGTTGAGAGTAAAGTGGTTATGAAATAGTTTATAAATCACATTACAGCCACAAATGTGCTTGTAAATCAATGTAGGCCTTATTTAAACCTGAGAAGGCCACTGCCATATAAGGAGACAAATATTCAAACCTCAGTCAGCTTTTTCTCAGTAAGTCAGGAGAGATGAGACAGACGTAGAAAGAGGCTGATAGATCTCTGTCTGCTCAGAGCAATACCACATCCTGTTCTGGCAGGCACACAGGAGGACGCCTTCATTACTCAACACCACAAGCTCATCTGACAGAGCACTGTTGATTAAAGCACCCATTTAACCTAACGGAGCACAAGGTTAGAGCCAGCAAGGACTACTAAAAGATGGTTTATGACGACGTTCAGGACGAAAATCAAACAAATAAAGATTTTTTTTGTTGAACTGTATTCTTGTCAGAGTTTTGTTGATGTTGTATATTTAGTTATTTTAGCTATTAATATACAAAACCAGGCCTAGAGGCCCATAACGTAGAACAACTGCCAAATTCTACAGAAGTGTATCTTAGAATGGAAAAAGACCTTGTTTACACGTCACTCCACTGTGTCAAAGCTTTTCCTAAGTCTATTAAAATATTTACACAGATCTGAGTGTGAGGCCACAGTTAGACACTTGTGGTAAGCATTTCAAACCCGCAATGAACAGAATACATGTTCAAATGATTCTAACAACATTAAAATATGCTGTATGAGAATAACTTCAGGTTTGTACTTACTGTATCAACCAAACTGAATGGCTATGATGTAGTGGCCAGGTTCTAGCTTTTATAGAAAACATGTCAATTCTGGCATAGCATTCAGTGTTCAAGGTTTAAATGCCAGGTCTACTTTTAGCAGATTCTCACTGAATAACAAATAATGTGTCATTGTCCATAGTGACACAGATGTCCACACGGTGGCATCACTACTCAAACTGTACCTGCGGGAGCTGCCTGAACCTGTGGTGCCCTGGACTCAGTACCAAGACTTTCTAGACTGCACCAGCCTGCGGGACACCAGCAGCACGGAAGTAAATTTATTTTTTAAAAAGGGCTACAACATGTCCACACCTCTGAGTGTATGTGGACTCGGTGTATGCCTACATATAAAGGAGATATGCTGAGATGCTTTGAGTGTGCGTGCTCTTTAATTTTTTCTCCTTGTGTCCTTGCAGGGTTGGGAAAAGTTGGAGAAACAAATCGCTCTTCTGCCCAGAGTCAACTATAACCTTCTGAGTTATGTCTGTCGGTTAGTAGAAGCTAATGCTATATGACAGCATCATGGGACATTCCAGTAAAAAAATAAAACCCCCGGTGACTTTGTGGTTAGAGAGGATGCCCCATACATGGAAATACAATAACTCACTAACAAGTGCTTGAGCAAGACATTTACGAGATTTAACACAGTCTGTCTGGTTCGACAAAGTTTTCAGACCTGACACATTCTGTACTGTATCTGTTAAAGGCCTCCCTCGGTGAAAATCAAGTTTTCTACTGTGTTCTTATGTCCACGCTGTACTTTTAATATTTTAGCAGACACATCATGAGCCAAATATGCAGTCACCACCTTGTCTGAGCATTTCCACCTGAACTACAGTGTACTAATGCCAGCCTCAAAAACACAGATTCAGACTTCTGGGGTTTCACATGTAACAAACCTAAAGAACCAATCTTGTTAGTTTGCAAGATGGAACTTAACAAATCAATAAACATCTTTAGAATCATTTTCTGGTTCAAAAATGTGTAAATAAATGACTTCAGTATTACGACTGCAGTGTAGAGTAGTTTTTGGAGTGTTTGAACAGAGTTATAGGTGAGCCGGTGTGCTCAAGCTGCAGCGTGGGGGGTGGAGGTACAGATGGGGGCTTCATAGATCTGCTCATTCTAGAGGAAGCAACACTGCATTTTAAGGCATGAAGGGATTTTCTTGGGAAAAAACTTCTATGAATAACATATATACTTCTAATACACAGAGATGAGTTTTCAGGGCTTTAATCAATGACCAGAGAGAGACTCTACCTGTGGTAATCTTATCTCTTTGTTTTCAGGTTTTTGTTTGAGGTGCAGCTGCAATCCAAGGTGAATAAGATGAATGTGGAGAACTTGGCAACTGTGATGGGGATCAACCTGCTCAAACCTCAGATAGAAGATCCCATCACTGTGATGAAGGGTGAGAACAAAGTGCTCACTGATGTGTCCTGAGCCAACATGGGAGCAGATCTGCAGGTTTTTCAGGGCCAGGAAACACTAAGCCTGATGTGCTGTGAAATATTCAGAAAATATATCAGTACAGTTTTAGATTTCCCTGTAAAGGGTTTCTGTTTTGGCTGTGAAAACTCCTGGATATGTGGAAAACACCCAGAATCTAAATGAATCCCTGAAGCAGCAATAAACATGTGCTACTTCATTACTGACTACTACTTTTCTAACTCCATAAATAAACCAAATAAAATATCTCAGCAATGCTGCTGCTGTTTTGAAACCACTACCAATATACATAAATACACTTTCTCTTTCAAATGAGAATGAGAAAGTCTGTCCAAACTTTTGACTCGTAGTGTCTGTCTATGTTTATTTAGAACTGTACATAATAATAATAAAAATGTATCTGCAACTTGGCTCAAGTGAATTTCACAAATTCTGAAGGAATTGAATTAAGAATTTTTATAAAAGCCTAAAGATAATGCATTTTGATCATAATCTTTCCACATGTCTTTTTCTTCACAGCAACTCCTCAGATCCAAAAACTGATGACAGTGATGATCAGACAGCATGAGACTCTGTTCCCTCTCTCCAAAGATGTGCTACCATCACCTCCTTCAAAGAAGTCTGAAAGTCAGAAGAACACTCCCCGGAGCTTTGTTGGCTGGGAATCTGCAGAGGTACAAGCATCTCACTGTACAATAAGCCTTTGCTGTATGCTTTTTTTTCCCCTGTTGTGGCACTCAAATGCATTCTGTTACGAAGTTGTTTCATATTTTGACAAGATATTTTCATTCCAAACCTCACAGTCAGAATCAGTGGGGTTTGCTGCCAGGTGTTTCTATCCAATACGGCTGCCAGATTTTCAGTTTCAAATGCTAACAGAATAATTGAACATTTTGGGAAATATTTGTTCTCATTTTCTTGCTGTGATAGATAAAATAATATTGTAGATCCCATTGTCATGCCAGTATGATAAACATGTAATTGAAGCCAGAGTACTGTCAGCTTAGCTCAGCACAAACACTGGAAACAAGATAAAACAGTGAGGCTAGGCTACTACAAAACAGCTGACTGGTATTTTTACAATTTGATTTATGTATGAATTAAGCAAACAAGATGTATTGTGTTGTATGTTGACCTGTTAGGTCAGAGTTGACAGATTTTTGTACCTTCAAGACAAGAACAAGGCTAACTGCTTCCTCTTTTGCAGCTTTATGCTAAGCTAACCTAACCAACTACTAGTTCCAATTAAAAATTAGCTAGTATTCATCATCTTGGGCTGCACAGTGGCTCGGTTGTTAGCACTGTTGCCTTACTGCTAGAAGATCCCTGGTTCGCATTCTGGCCTGGGCCTGAGATCTTTCTGCATGGAGTTTGGAGTTTGTTCTCCCTGTGCATGTGTGGGTTTTCTCCAGATTCTCCGGCTTCCTCCCACAGTCCGAAAACATGCTGAGGTTAATTAATGACTAAATTGTCTGTATGTGCGGATCTGAGTGTGATTGTTTATCTCTGTATGTAGCCCTGTGATAGACTGATGACCTGTCCAGGGTGTCCCCTACCTTCACCCCAAGTCAGCTGGGATAGGCTCCAGCCTCAATTCAATTTTCAATTCAGTTTTATTTATATAGCGCCAATTACGGTCAAATTGTCTCGAGACGCTTTACAGAACCCATATGCCTGACCCCCAGAGCAAGCCAAAAGGCGACAGAGGCAAGGAAAACACCCTTTTAACAGGGACCCTAATAAGGATTAAGCGGTGTATAGATAATGGATGGATGGATGGATGGATAGATAATGGATGGATTAATAATCTTCTCCCAAGCAACCCAGCTAGGTTTGGTCATTCTCCCATGAATCCAGGGCCACAGAGTGTTTTTCTCCACAGCTTTATCAGAGAATCTCTCAGCCTTTTTTGTTGCCTCTTACCTCTTGGGTGATGCTCAGTAATGTAAATCCTTTAAATCCTTGATAGCTCACCCCACATGCTCACACCAAGTTCACTTCGCCGTACCCTCTGCACTATCCTACAAGCCTCTGGAACTTTGCGTCCTTCCTCTCGTTGGTTTCATTTATGCTGGACACTGTGAACTCCAACATGAACAGTTGCTTGGTGGACTCTAAAATGATGATCATGTGTGGTTTAAGTTTGATTCTAGGTTGTAGGAGAGGCTCCTCTGAGAAACTTGATGGTCTTTGTCATCGTTTGGACCAGATTTCCAGGCTCCTGTGGCTCAGCTGATGGTTGTTGGTTGTTCTTCTGCCGACATTTCTTTCCTCTGACTCCAAGGACCAGCAGTGTGAACTGTATATCCGTAGTTAATGTTCAGTTCTGTCTTTTTCTCAGATGGGTGATGCATCTCTGTCTGAGTCTCCAGAAGAAGAGGAGGACAATGAGAGTCCAGGTCCAGATAGAGGGAACTGCAGTGCCCAGACCCTCCTGCAGGAGCCTCCCAGTCCATCTGCAGATGACTGGCTTGGAAGTCCCCGCAAACGCACTCAGACCCTACCCACCTTCAACTGCCCCCTCACTGGGATGGCAGCCAAGGCCGAAGCCCTCAACAGGTGGAGTCGCATCCAGGAGAGTGTGGAGGAGAAGAGCGGGACATTGTCAGAGGACATTTTCAAAATTCTGGACCTGCGGAGTTCGGGGTCATTTTTTGGAGCGTCTCAGACAAGCAACAAGGAGGGAGAGGACAGATCCACCGCCCGGAGGGGGAGTGACACCACAGGTTCTGCCCAGAAACCTGACAGTGATTCCCAGTCGCCCCAGGTTGTGCCTCCTCAGAAGAGTGTGAACACCCTGACAGTGGATTCAGGTCCGCAGGTCAACAGCAGGTCAGAACAGAACAAAGACCAGCAGCAGACTGCAGACAGGTGAGTTCAGTCCTCACCCACCATCCTATGTCGCACACACTGATGAATATGCCTTTTAACCCTCTGACGCATAACATAGGTCAAAAGTGACCCAAATCCAATGGGAATTGGTACCTCCTGATACAGTCTACACATCAAAGGGTTAAAGACAACGCTTTCATTATGATATTGTTTATCAATGTCAACTGTCACCAACTGGATATTAAAAATGAACTTCATTGTAGCTTAACAACCTAATCAGTATATTTAGGTTGTGAAAGCGTTTTCTAAATGCATTGTTATGTAACACTTAGAACCCAAGGAGGAGCCTGTAAGCAGTCAGTGTGTCAGTGTTTGTCATAATACAACAAATCACTGAACCACAATCCATTAAATATAACTTGATTCCCAGAATTTCGTTATTTGATTTACGTTGGAAGCAAATGCAGCATGTCTTGACAGGATGTTAACATGTTTTTGCAGTGACAAACACCAGGATGTAAATTGTTTCCAGACTAATGGACTCTGAACAATCTGTGTCTCATTGTGTCTCACAGTTTGCAGCAGGAGAACAAAGAGCTGAAGGCCACTGTGGCAGAGCTCCAGTCTGCTCTGGAGGCAGAGCGCCGCCGTGTGGCTGCTCTGGAGATCTGCCTAAAAAATGCAGAGCGCAGCCGAGATGAGGCCCAAAGACGCAACGATGAGCTGCAAAGAGACATTCAGCAGTTCCTCACTAGAGACACTCAAGCTCTTACCTAAAATATTTCAGTCTGGTGTATGGATTTTTGACTCTGTTAAACTCAACAGGGCTCATTTCACATGAGCTGCTTCTGGAAAATACCATTGTCTTCCTCTGATGCTGGACTGACTCCATTCAAGCTCTGTTTGGTCCTGAAGTTAATTTATTGACTCATTTGTTTGTGTCTGTGGGAAAGGTCTGTTAGAAGAGATATAAATATCACTATTTACATTAGAGACTTTAAACACAAATCTGATCCTTCCCACTGCAGCAGTTTGCCTTGATCTGGTGTAACTGTTGTACAGAACTTACAGCGAAGGAAGGACACTTAGAATGAATGAGTTATTTACATGGAAATGCAACATGAGATCAGACCCTTGATTAGAGTACAACCGGACTATATATTATTAAAAGTAGACAATATGAATATTCTGTGTCATATGGACATCCTCATTAAATGCATCATTTAAGTGGCAAATTAATAAAAAAAAAAAAACATACAAGGGTTTTTGTTGATGTACAAAAGATTATTTTTCCACAAATTTTTTGACACAAACCATGTTTGAGTGGCAACAGCTGGTAGATGTTACAGATCGCTGATGTTACGCAGTGGATTCAAATGGAATCGCATTAGCTTTACAGAAATTAATAAGCAATAGAACGGCACAAGTTGACCTGGTGATTGCATGGGAGTAAAATGAGACCAGATCACCAGAGTCGTTAGGACTCAAGTTTTGTCAACATTATATTACATAGCATCCTCTCCAATTGTTGCTACCATATTTTGGCTACTAAAGCGACTGCCATCATTAGAGGTCAAAAAATCATATCGCCTCATATTTCTTCCTCTGCACTAGTCAACATTTTTCTTTATTAATATATGTAATAAAAAATGAAGGTGGGTGTCACATAAAGTAAAACACTTGCAGTCAGTTACCACCTGAGCCTACAGGTCCCTCTAGCTCAGAGGTATGGAACATTATAGTATATAATATTTTGTTTTGGATGTTGCAGTCTGCAAATTGAATGTTTTGACTCTGTCTGTTACCATGATACCAACAACAGGCAGCTATTTTTCAGCTTAAATCCTGTAAAAATGTACTGTATGCTGCCTTCACAGCAACACAGGAAAATTATGTACATAATGGTGCATTTAGCAGCTAAAGAAAACACATATTTCCCTCAGGAGTCAGTAAAGACTGAACCAGAGTCATAGCTGAGGCAGGCAGAAATCTGGAAAAGGCGAAAAAAAAAAACCCAAACAAAAAAAAAACTGAATTTGAAAATCCTTCCCTCCTACTACAGTTTTCCCTTTTCTGTTCTAAACCCATCCAACCAGACAAGCTCCAGCACATGCATGCACTTCATTTGCACATGCAACATGCACATGCAAACGTAATTGTAAACATGAAAATAATCATGAAACAGAGTTAGCCATATTAGCAGACTTAAACTACAGTCAATAGAAGGCTAACTTATTAACAACATTTAACCACTGACTGTGTGTAAAGATGGAAAAATCCTCTGTAATTTCACGAATAGGTTTCCCACAGGTTGGTTTTGAAGCTCAGTGTGGTGGCTTCAGGGTCAGTATCAACCTGTCACTTAAAATGGCCATGGTCTTGATTATGCATAAATTAAAGCTTAATACAATTTGAACAGGAGAGTTACAAAAAATGTAATTCCAATTACTGTAAAGTTGGGCATTTTAACATGGAGATCTATGGGGATTGACACATTTTTGGAGCAAGATTTGGGCAACTGCAGTTTTTAGTACTTCCATGTCAGCCTCATTTCTCAGGCAGAGGTTGCCTATTGCATTTAAGAAAGCCACTTGCTGCCATTTTGTATAGTAAATTTACCTACAAAACCTAACTAACCACTACAACACATTTATATTACAGGAAAATGAGGTTAGTGGCTCACCTGTCCTGGAGAAGAGCAGCAAGCTTGAAATATGGTAGTCAGCAGACTACTTGTTCTGTAAGTATGCCTCACAGATATTAACACATTTCACTCTTTTTGAAGAGTCTGTCTTCTTTTTTCGGTTGGCATTGTGATACTGCCCACCCCAGCTTTAAACAGAGTCTGAGTACAAGACTGGCACTAATCAGGGGGTCCAGAAACATGAATGTAACTCTCACATCTGCTGGATGTATTACTGGGAAACTGTGTTCTCAAATGTTGCCATATTACCTTGTTGTTGTTGTCTTTGTTCCACTGCCCGTAGGTGAGAGAAAATGTATCAATACTGCTTTAAATGCAGTAAAAAAGCAGATCAATATTACAATGATTTTCTAGCTCTCAACCCGATTTTGAAGATACTTTGTGGTGGTGGTAGTATTATCTTTAAGTGTGTTAGCTATCAATGCATGTTCATCCATAGCATAACACTGTGGGGTAGACAGATGGAAATATTCAAATTCAGAAATTGGATGCCGTTACAGAATGTTGTCTGTTAGAAGGTTCAGTCCAAAAATAGCAACTGTTGCCTGCATAAATCCACATTTGTTACACCCGGAGGCCCCATAATGCAGACCATATGGAGGGGTCGGACTATGCGTGCAAAAGGACATTGCCACTATCAAGCCTCCGTAAGGCCGTCAGGAAGATGTGATAGTCTGTTGCAGAAGCAGTTTAACAAAGCGACAGATAACAGCACGTCTGTCAACTGTCAGCCTGGCAGATGAGTGACAGGGGTGGGAAAAGCTCATTCTTTCCCATCTCTCTGACGCACCAAAATCAGGAGTGTATCTGCAGGTCACACAAAGAAGCTCAGGAATGAAGGACAGTTGTGTATTTGGACGAGAGTTCAGGTGACGAATGGAGAAGTTATTCAAATCTGTGTGAGCCATTATTACTGTCATCAGAGCCTCTCAGTGCTGATATCTGATCCTCTGACTAATGTATGTCCATACATTCAGTGAAGATCAGTTGGATGGTGAAAGTCTACTCCGTGAGTCACTCAGTTTCCACAGCCATCACCTTTGACTTGTTGCTGTCTCCCTAATTGAGAGGAATGTCTCTATAAACTTTAGTCTGTCCCTGATGAAACCTTGTGAACGTGCCTCTTCTCTTCTTGAGTTGCCTCTTGTGCCTTGTTAAGCCATTACAAACATGTCCACAGTAGAGGAAGTGCACTTCAGCAAACAGAACAGGGGTGTGTACTTCGCTGAATGAACAAGAATGATTATTTTGTACTACTCTGTTTTCATGAGCTGCCTAATCTTCTCAAAGTGAACTCAGTATCTTTCATCCTCTATCATTAAGGCCTCACACCTCATTGCATTTCAATTTCATTTGGACAAGTCTCGTCTAATAGATGTATCCTGTTACATTCAACAATATCAATAGACCTGTGGTGTATTTTGTCAAAAAGAAATGGTCAATGGAGCAGCTCGGAGAACTCCACCATTTACAAAGCAAATAAACAAATGAAGAATATCAACTCTGGAGCACCACCCAAACAAAATAGCTCTTCTACAAGGAAGAGGCTACAGGACAGTGTTTACAAAACCCTCATTAAGGATTTGTGAGATAACACACGCTCATGTGCATCACGCAGAGTTGAAGGGAAGGCACGCACGCACACACCAGCAAAGAGACCATAAGCACTGAGCAATGCAGACCCACCATATCATAGATAAGAGACAGAAAGAAAGAGCTAGGAAGAGAGGGCAGAGCACAGAGAGAGACTGACAGAGGAGAGGACACAACAGAGATGAGTCGGACAGACAAAGACAAGCCTCGGCCACCCTGTCACCGGAACTACAGCCCTGTCACAAAGGACATCAAAAGGTGTGCATGAGAATAAATGCTGTGAGATCTGGAAGAGGGCATCAGGAATACAAACGCCTGCAGAGAGACTTACATTGGTCAGTGCAAGGGTCAACAACGCTTCTAAGCTCCTGCCACAGAACCAAAGGCGTTCAGAGATTATAATCATTTTCTCTTATTGTTGCATGAATTTATCCATTGACTACCCCAAAGGGTATAAACTAGAGTGCTGCAGATTGTTTCTCCCATGGCGAGCATTTGGATCTCTCAACTGGGAACCATTTGCAGCTCCAAGATTTTGTTCTTGCTGTTTTCCATCCTGCTGCTCCAGGAGCCTCTCTGTGGAGAGAGCAGCCCCATCTCCAGCACGCATCAGAGGCATCGTCCCGCTCCAGGGCTGGGAGACGGGCATGGAGGTGTGGTGGATCCATCACAGCTGGAGCAGGACAGCAACATGGACATGCAAAGCCTGCTGGAGAGCCTGAAGGAGCAGTTTTTGAGGACTTTCAACCTGTCTGGTTCGGGTCCTCCTCCACTGCCTCCTGGAAGTACGCGAGAGGAGCCACCTGAATACATGATGGAGCTCTACAACCGCTTTGCTAATGACCACTCTGCCATGCCCACCGCCAACATTATCCGAAGCTTCAAAAATGAAGGTACAGCTCCGTTCCATGTCATGATGCACCTGTACATCATATAGTTTCATTAGAAAAGGGCTTTGTCATTATTGAAAGCTGCTATGTTCTTTTTTTTTTTTTTTGTCGTTTTCATGATTCTTTCAGTATAAAAAATACATCTGTATGTCCCTCTGGTCTGCAAAGCCAGGGTATGCAGGCAGTGAAACTGAGAACAAGAATCTTCATGCATACCTGCACAGTTTTTAGGTAGACTGTTGCTCCAAGTATGTACAAACAAATGTTGAGCTAATTAGATCAAAGCCATTATAATGATCTTCTTCCTTGCTACTTCTCTTTGCAAGGTGATGTTCATAGCAAACTTGTATTCTTACTCTGGCATGGTACACAGTGCAATTAAATGAGCAGTGGTTAAAGGTTTCTCTGTTCTGGGACAGGATGAGGCTAAAAAGACACTGCAAAATAGACTAAAGTGTAACTTTGACCATTTGTTTCTCTTCTCCAGATTCATCTCCCAGTATTGTGGGTTTAGGAGGGGTGAGGCGCCACCCACTCCTCTTCAATGTGTCAGTTCCGCATCATGAACGCATCACAGCAGCTGAGCTTCGCCTCTACACTCTAGTCCAGACAGACCGCCACCTTTATGCCGGTGTCGACCGCAAGGTCACTATCTACGAACTGGAAGTGCATGATTGGGATGACAACATGACGGCTGTGAGAGGAGATGTATTCACAGGGGTAGAAGAACGGATAGAGCTGGTGGAGTTGGCTTCACGCCAGGTCTACGGCACAGATAACGGCTGGGAGGCTTTTGACCTCACAGCTGCTGTTCAGCGATGGCGCAAATCTGACAGTGGTACCACACACCGGTTAGAAGTGCACATTGCCAGCATTGCTAATGGTGACGATGCTAAAGGTATGAAAGAAGACAGCAAAGACAGGAGTCCACCTGAAGGGGACATGAAGATTGACACCAGTCCTGAGGAGAAACACAAACCTCTGTTGATTGTTTTCTCAGATGATCAAAGTAGTGATCACCGTGATGACAAACGTGAGCTGAACGAGATGATTGGCCATGAAACCGCAAACATGGTTCTGCAGAATGACTTGGGGACAGGCCTAAATGGGCTGTGGGGGGAACTGGGAAGAGACAGGGAGGAAGGAGATGAAGAGGGTGAGCCAGGTGAAGAAGACCTTATCCAGATGCGTTCCAATCTGATCTATGACACAGCATCCCGCATTCGTCGTAATGCTAAGGGAAACCACTGCAAGAAACAATCTCTGTACGTAGAGTTCAAGGACATTGGATGGGACAGTTGGATCCTGGCACCCACTGGTTACGATGCCTTTGAGTGCAGTGGTATTTGTTCCTTTCCACTGACAAAGCATGTTACACCCACAAAGCATGCCATTGTCCAGACTTTGGTCAACATCAACAGTCCTCAGAAGGCAGCACGAGCTTGTTGTGTGCCCACCAAGCTGGACCCCATCTCCCTGCTGTACCTGGACGACACAGGTGTGGTCACCTACAAGTACAAGTTTGAAGGCATGGTGGTGGCTGAATGTGGTTGCAGATAGTCCATACTTTCAGAGTTAAACTCTTTATAAAGTCTTATAATAAGAGAAAGGACACAAAACTTACAATAAGCTGAAAAAGGAGCTGAGCCAAGAATGCCTTCAACAAAAGAGAGGGACGATTATTTGAATCTCTGAGACTGGAAGTGTGCAATCATGATTCATGCAACTATGTGCACTCCAAAAAAATGTATGGACAGATATATATTTTGTACCTAAGTCAGAAATGAGTATTCATATACGGCAAAGACATAAACATCAGCTGCAGACAGTAGAGATGAGCAGCAGATCTACAGTCAGTAGGTGGACCAGTATTGATGCAAAGGTATGTCCTCATACCCACAGGGCTAAAAAGGCACACGTTTTCCCAAAGAACCAAGCCCAGTCTACAGTCTGTACGGCCTTGTGGGAACTAGTGGGCCAATTGTTCCCCTCCTCTCCTTTCCCCTGACATCTGTCTTCCTCTCCGCTTATCTCTGGCCTCCCTACTCGATGCAAACACTAATCAGCACTTCATGTGCCTTGCTGCAGTGAAATGGCCTCCCTGAGGCAACCTGACAAGACATGAACTCTCCAAGCCCACCTCCTGCCTCCTGCAGCCTCCTGATATGTAGGTGCTGTGCAGGGATCCTAGCAGCAGGGTTATCTGTCCCAACCCCGTTTCCCACTTCACATGCCTCTTTTCCACTCCCCTGAGCTACAGTGATAGCAAGGTGTTGGGGGTTGAGAAACATGTACGGCCACCACTCAAGCTCAGAGAACTTGAAGCCATTCTGGGCAACTTTTGAGGTGGTGGGTTGGGGGAGTGGGACAGGACAAGGGGGGCTGGGGTTGTCTACATTCCTAGGCAACAAACAATCTTTCCTGACTCAACTCACTGACCCAGCACCATGTGCCCCAACATATCTCCAACTCCTCAGTTGAGTCATTCATCACTATTTTGACAAAAATGGCCCTTTTGCAAACTTTATTGACTTTCTGGAGCTAAAGAGTACAGTAAGGGCCACACTGTTGCAATATGGATTCTCAAAGAAAATACAGATATTTTCTTTTGTTATAAGCATTTTGATACCTCTGCTGATTGTGTCAAATAAAAGACTATTTATTGTTCTAATTTATTGATTTTTGCAAGAGTAGAAAACTATATATGTACATTTGTAAGGTAGTGTAGAGCAGGATTTGTAATAATGACAATGCATTTGCAGCTCAAAGTTAATTTTGTTGGGAACAGAAATGATTGCTAAAACAATAAAGAAAAGTTACTTAACAAATGCCAAATCCCAGGTCTGTCTAACTATTAATTATTCCTTCATTCACACTGTTTTACAAAGTTTGCACACTGTGTTGTTAAAGATGACCTTATATAAAGGTAAATGTAAATCTGTTTTCCAAAGTACAATTATCAGTCGAAGAATCATGGTCTCTCAACTTTTATTTCCAGTATTTTAGGATCACACAATGTTTTGCTGACACACAGATCTTTCAATTCAACAGTATCAGCTCATAGGTCATAGGTCATTCATTACACACAAACAAAGAGCCATGGGAAAATGAGTGGAAGACCCGCTAATGAACAAAATGAATGGCCTGCTGCTTGCACAGACAGTGAGCAGGCTAGAGACTGCTATGACAGATGACCAGGTTTTAAGAGAAAATGTGAACAAAAAGCAAACAAAGATCTGGACTCCATTGTCTTTTTTTGTTCGCACTACATTTTCTGTGAATGTTAAACCAGATTGCAACAGCATTGTGCTGTTTCTTTCATGTACACTTAAGATGCAAATAAAGAATACAAATCAAACTTTCGCTCTGAAATAAGTAATGCTTTCTGTTGTTCCTTAGTTGCTGAGAAAAGAGAAAAGTAACAGCCGATGAAAGGTGTGATGCTTGCACTCTGTTTGGGTAAATTACACTTTTATACCTGCAGAAATGAGGTGAAAGATGAAAATTAAAGTGTCCAGTGAGATCTGGATAGTGTTGTGAAGATTGGATTGTGGCAGGCAGGTGGATATAGCGCAGATATAGTAGAAAACATACTGGAGAAGCAACACACAGAGAAGAAAATCTAGATGACTGTCATCTTCATGCTAAGCTAAGCTAAGCTAGTCTAGCTAATGCTTCTTTCATGACAAACCTGTGTGTGTGTGTGTGTGTGTGTGTGTGTGTGTGTGTGTGTGTGTGTGTGTGTGTGTGTGTGTGTGTGTGTGTGTGTGTGTGTGTGTGTGGTGTAAATCTTCTCGCCTAACCCTATACAAGAAAGCAAAAATGTATGTTTCCTTTAAGAGGGACTTGTAAACCATGGCCAGTGTCACTGTAGAAATCCTAATCACTAATTTGGTTTATACAGTTTATAAAATCTCAATAAGATTCATGTCTGGGGGTAACTCAAACTTGTGCAATCATAGTTCCATTGCTACATTGTGACAAAATAACAATTATGTAATGCGCCTGCTGGCTTTCTTAACAAAATGGCAAGAAAAATCTATTTATGCTATTGCAAAGCTTCCTAAAAAGTCATCTTTGGCAACAGCTCACTAATGACAAGTGCACTGAGATATTTCAGAGAGCAAACAAGTTGAACAATGACTGACCTCTCATGTAAGATGAGAGCAGAGGTCGTCTAAAAATGGTTGCAGACCCAAGAGCAACAACCTCAGTTACTGTGACAACAGGCGGTCTCGGCTATGTAAAGCTCACTAATTGGATATTTACAGAATGCTGGAAGAAATATGAATCTGGCCTTTGTCACTAAATGGCAAACTTTCAGGGAATATGGTGAAATGGGAAGTGTTTAGCGTGATAAGGGCTGCTGGAGAGTGCTCTGTGGTTTTTCTCTCTCCTGTTTTGATATTTGACAAAAGAATTTTAATCTGACTGTTTTTACGCTGCAGTTTGTGAAGGACTTAGCCTACGTGTTAAACTTACGAGAGCACCTAACAACAAGTAAACAATCTGAACAGTTCCCAGTGTAAAGACGGTTCTGCGTGCTTAAGCGTCCTGCAATTCTTGACGTAGGCCTTGCTGTGAACGTGTGTTTTGGTGTGTGTCACCCAAAGCGGCATGACTCGCCCAGACTCTGACGTGGGGTATGTAATAGGGCCTGATTGTTTCCGTTTTGGGTCACATGTTTATCACTGCATCTCTTGGCAGCTCCACCACCCAGTGCTCATCTCCCACTCTGTCCTCAAGTCTCTTCATTTTCCAGGAAAAGCACAGTTTGCTTAACCCACAGCTTGATGTTAATATACAAAAGAACCTCCAAATGTTCAAACACCTTTTAACAATTTACATTTGTGGTTGCGAAACTTCTCAAAGCCCATTGAAAGAGCCAGTAATGAAAACCAGACGTTCAGTAGTCCAGGCCAAGTAATAGAACCCTGAGAATGATTTCTCAGCAAAATGAGCTCAGTGAAAGTCAGGACACAATCAAGCATACAAGTGTCATTCTTCATTAAAAGTATTTGCTTTCACTCCCTTGAGACCCTCAAAAATATATATTAATCATCACTATTAGGTAGACAGCTACCTGTGAGAAAAGTCTAATTAAAGTGTTGCAAAACCATGTTAAAGCAGAGACATTATCCTTATGTAAAGCAATGAAATATAAACTTGTTATCTCTCTGAAAGAATTGCAGTTGGCTGCCTGCTGAGTCCTTAAGTCCTTCTTGTGTTTCTCAAGCACTCAAGTGTCCAAGTTGTGTGCTTCTCTCTCCTCCTCCTGTCTTTTCACTCAGCCTTCTAATCCTAGGTCATCAGCTGTCTGGAAGCTTTCTTTCTTTTTGTCCTCTGGCTGTGCTTTACTCCCATTGTTTTGAGTCCGAATCTGTGCTCCTCTCCAACAGATTCAACACTTCCTCTTCTCTGTCTTCATCTCTCTCCCTTCTGTGTGTTTGTCTCCCTCTTCTGGACATGTGGATGGCATGCTCCAGTTCTGCCCTTGGTGTGCTTGTGTAATTTTGTGCTTTCCATGGTGGTGAGGAGGTCATGTGCCTCACAGACTGTGGTTGGTGACATAATCCTGGATCGTAGTCCTTCTGTACACTGATCAGTCAACATTAAAACCACTTACAGGTAAAATGAAAAAACACTGATCCTCTCATTACAGTGACGTGTTCTACTGGGAAACCTCGGGTCCCGACATTTATGTGGATGATATTTTGACATAGAGGTAGCTGCCTCCCAAAAAACGCTCAGAACAGTTTTGGGGAAAACTCCAGGGCACAGATCGGGCCTCCAAACTCCTCAAATTCCAGTTAGATCAAAGATGTGTTGGAACAAGCCTGATCTACTGAGACCCCACCCCACAATCTACAGGACCCGAAGGATCCACTGCCAACATCTCGGTGCTGAACACCACAGGACACCTTTAGGGGTCCTGTATTTTAATGTGACAGTCAGAGCTGTTTTAGTGGCACAACGAGGACCTACACAAGTTTAGACAGGTGGTTTTAATGTTGTTCCACATCAATATAAACTTGCAAGCTATAATTTTGTCATTCTGATTGTTAGTACTGCAAATCTGCTGTTGCTTTCTTTACATGCAACCTCTATTGCATAACTGAGAGTTCTTGCTGTAGCCCCTTGAGGCAAATATGTGATTTGTGATATGGGGCTATATAAATTGGCTTGACTTGACTTGACACTGAGTAAGTGCAGGAAGCTTGAGCAATTTCATGCTCTTTGTTATCCTTCTTCAATGTGAGGAGAACTTGAGAAAGGCAAGGTACTTATAAATCCTCTGGTATATGATCCCAGGAGAACTCTGCAGAAAATAAACTTAAAGAATGTTATTACTCGATTTTATGACTGTTGATGAGAACTCAGTAGTGAAAAAACAAAAAGGAAGATTACAGCTAAAATACTGATGTAGAGGTGTCTCATCTCTAAAAACATGTGGCTTTGATTACTCAGTCGAATCCTAGTGGGACCAGTTTACAGAGGACAGACAGCTGATACAAATCATGAACCACAGCAGCACAGCAGAAACCTGAACCCGAGGCAACAGCCAAACACCAAGTCTGAGTTTTGCTTTCATATATTTTCTGATGCCAATCAAGTCCCATATCTGTAATAACTTTTACAACCACGCATAAATGGCAAAACACAGCATTGAAATGAACAGAAAACATGGTGCAAATTGTACAGTACATTTAGCTAAAAGAACGAAAATTCCCCTTACATATGAATTATTCTGAAATTACAGATGATTCTGCAGGAATGATTAGATTTTGTATGGGCTAAGTGCTTAGACTTGTCACAAACAATGAAAGATTGATATCAAACAATTTTGGTAATGTTAAAGGAATAGTTTGGCATTGTTCATTCAAGCTGGACTTCTGCTCTCAGTAGTTTCATTGCTGCACTGACCACCTTGC
The DNA here is from genome assembly GCF_022539595.1 of Amphiprion ocellaris. Taxonomy (NCBI): domain Eukaryota; kingdom Metazoa; phylum Chordata; class Actinopteri; family Pomacentridae; genus Amphiprion; species Amphiprion ocellaris. The sequence goes on along the minus strand of NC_072771.1, from coordinate 13,132,224 downwards.
TGCTATTATACATGGTGCAACATTGTACATAAGGTTTATTTAATGGTGGGATGCGATTGAAAAAATTAATTAGAGGCTTTGTAATGACTTAATTGTGATTAATTGCATTTTTGTCAAATGGAAATATTTGACACAATAAGCAAAGCTTTTCCAATTCAAATAAATTTTTGTTGACGACTGAATCAATAAATAGTCATACACATGAGCTTAAAATGCAAAAATGTTAATGTTTAATTTAGTAATATTCAAAAGTTTGGGGTCACCCAGACAATTTCATGTTTTCCATGAAAACTCACACTTTTATTCATGTGCTAACATAATTGCACAAGGGTTTTCTAAACATCAATAAGCCTTTCAACACCATTAGCTAACACAATGTAGCATTAGAACACATGACTGATAGTTGCTGGAAATGGGCCTCTGTACCCCTTTGAATAGTCATTTACCACATTTACAATATCTAGTCTGGATTTCTGATTCATTTAATGTGTATCTTCATTGAATAAAAAACTTTTCTTTCAAAAATAAGGACATTTCCAAACTTTTTAACGGGAGTGTATCTGTGCATTTTTCAACTGTCTAATACATTCACAGATTACTGAAAACTTAAAGTGCCATTATATTCAACATTTTAAGACTTTTTGTAAACTCAAACACTTTCATTGTCTTGAAAAGTGGTCTATTGGAGTCTGGCTACATTGTTGGTACCAGGAATGTCATAGCAAACATTAGCTCTGGTGCTAACAGCAACATGTTTTGCATTGAGGTGATACCGTTGGCTTTAAATGCTGCGGTGATAAGAAAACTTATTGTTGCACAATTTGCACACAACCACACTTTTATCTTTCAGTGCCTCCTGTATATGTTCTTCACGGCTGGCAAACAGACTTTAGGTTCAGTACCGCCACCTACTGGCCTGGGGTATTCATCAGTGTTACCGGTGTGCCAGAAATAAGGGAACTGAGAAAGGTGCGATTAAATACATTATTTTTTTTTAACATATTGTTTTTTCTGTAAATAATTAATCAGAATTAGTACATTACAGTCCCATCCCTGGTTTTATTTATTGTTTACCTTAGGTTCATGCTTACCTTAGCTTTATGTATACTATAGCTTTACTTTCTTATATATATTATATATTATATATTATATATATATATATATATATATATATATATATATATATATATATATATATATATATATATATATGCAGTATTTCTCACAAACTGAGACCTGTGAAAGTGTTTTGTTCTTATCACGTCACATGGTTAGAATGACGATTAGAGTTGAGTCTGAGTTCATACTTCATACTAACTACTCATACATGTCCATGGTGTCAATCTTCTTTCTGCAAGAATGTGAAAACTATATTTTTCCAAAATGCCAAACTGTTCCTTTAACTGCAAATATGATCAAAATCAATCTGTTAAGTGTACACTGTATCAGCTGCTTTACGCCCACAAAAGTACCGTGAAAGCAAATAAATCTATCCACACCCATGTCATGAGGACACATCAGTTGCACATTAGTTCAAGCATTTGTTCATTGTCTTGATGTTGACTTGTATCAAGCTGCTTTCAATTGGTGTGTGACAAATTGTGGATCTATGCTTCCACCTCTAGAGCACCACAGGAAATATGTTGTAAATACTGTATGTGAACAAGAGACTGTCCAAGATCTTAGTCAGTTTCAGACATACAACCGTAAAACATGTAGCTCCTTTATGAAAGTTTTAGATTTCAGTCATTTTGTGGCCACAAATTTCAAACTGTCTTCATACTGGCAGATATGTGAATGAAATGTCCGTTGTTGGTTTGCTTCAAGCAGAGAGTTCATGTCTCATGAAATGAAAAGTTGATCTCATGATCAGATGCTACAGAAAATATCCTTCACTGTATCTTAACAGCTTTGTAGGAAACTGAGCAATTTCCAATTTGCAGTGTGCAACAGTTTTGTCATTCTGAACATTAATACGGTACTGGTGTGCGGTAGGTGCCAAAGAGCTGGTCCCAGTGGGTGAAGTAGGGGGCGTAGTTGCCACGTTGCAGACTGTGGTGGGCCTGGTGGAAGGGAGCTCCTCCCAGACAGGGCAGCAGTCTGTGCAGAGCCCAGGGCAGGTTGTAGCCGCAGTGGTCTTCCACCGCTAGCCAGCTGTTAAGGAGGTGGAAGATGACTTCACTGAGGGGGTGACAGCCCACCACCCAGACGGTGCTCAGAGCCAGCAGCAGCAGCGACAGCAGCTCAGCCGGACTGGAGTCCTGCGCTGCCAGAGCGAAGGGAACGTGGTGCTGGTGGTGCATCTGGTGGATGCTGTGGTACAACCACGGAACCCTGATGAGGAACACACACACACAGTTGCCTCTGTTTAACCTGTTACTGTAATGGAAAATTACTAGAATCTCCTCTAGATGGCATCATGTTTATGTAAACCATAGACTGTATATAAAGACGGTCATAGCTACCGTGACATCACCCGTTGGTTTCTGCACCATAGACTGTATATAAAGATAGACATAGCACCCGTGACGTCTAGGGTTGCCACCTTTCAGAAATGAAAATAAAGGATGCCCACCACGGCTCCTCGGGGCCACAGTTCAGTAAAGTTGGAAAGATATTAACAGATTCGGACTTCCAGCATCAATAACTCATTAGATATATGTTGTGAAAACATAAACAATGCCTCTTTTCCATCATTATAAGGTACACAATGTGCTACTTGATAAAACTGGGCTTGTAGCACATTGTCTACCTTACAATGATGGGAAAGAGGCATTGTTTACGTTTTGACAACCTATATCTAATGAGTTATTGATGCCGGAAGTCTGAATCTGTGAATATCTTTCCAACTTTACTGAACTCGGGGTCACTACCACCCAAGGAGTGATATATTTAATTTTGAAAAAAGCATTTAGCCATACTTAAAGCTTTAAGTGCTTTATTAACGTGAAACTAAGAGTTTTGTATTGTTTTATGATCACAGGTTCTGCCTGAACAGAAGTGGCATCATTTTAAACAGTGAAACCATACTAATGAAATAGAGTGTAATGACCAACCAGTGTGCAATACTGGATTCTGCAAAAACATAAACAACTGAATGCAGAATACTGGACAAAGGAATTCTCTACAGACATTTTTTTCCCATCTAAATCTTAACACAGTTAATGTATTAGCTTATTTATGTGTGTATGCATGTATTTATTGTTTTATTTAGTGCTGTTAGCATATCAGAGTTCTGAGTGAGTTTTTCTTTAGATAGTCAAAGGCCATTTATTGATTACATATTGGCTATTATATAAATGTTTATTAAAAACTAAAAGGCATTAAAAAAATACTAAACAACTTAAGCATCTGTAAATTCACAACCAGATACTGATGTCCCTTACTATAAGGACTTCAGGAGATGATTGGAGGATGGCAAACTGTGACCTGCTGGACCTGGCATCGGGTCCTCGCTACGTGGGTCCTACGAAGTTTAAATTGGCTGCCCTTAGTATTTCCTGTGTTTTATTTTGTTCCTTATGCAGTTTTGATGGGTGTGTGACAGACGTGTATGAGGCGTTTATGAAAATACGGAACAATTTGCGTCCCGTATTGATTCAATAGGGGACGCAACAATTAATTGTCAAATAAAGGACGATTCCGTATTTTAAGGGACGGGTGGCAACCCTAGTGATGTCACCCATTGGTTTCTGCACTGAGAAAATGAAGCCCGGATTTGCTACTTCCTGGTTGACATCTTGGATTTTTGGAGCCAGTGACGACAACAAGATTCTCAGAGGGCGGAGCCCGAGTGCAGTGACTGGACTGACTGAGAGCCGAGGACTCTCTGTCCCGCCCACATTTACCGGCTTCTGCTGTTTACCGACGCTGCTGCTAACAACGTTAGCCTCCAAAAGTGAAGATAAACTCTACAGGTAAGTCATCTTTGTAACTAGTTGTACTCTTCTCCACATCTGGACAATATCACATATAAAGCAGTGAAGTTACTGTAAGTTAACATCAGACTGTAACCTCTGATATAAACATGTTCTAACATCTTGTTTTAAAATTGTTCTGTAAATCTGAGGTTACGTTTCCTGATTTAGTGTTAGCACTGATGCTAAATCAGGTTAGTCAGTGTCATAAACTAGTTAATTGTAAGCTGCAGCTAAGTGTCCTGCAGGTCATAGCTGATCAATCATAACAGATTGATAACTGCTGGTTTAACGATCAGCAGATATAAATAAATCTAAGTTTATGTTCCTCCACAGAACTGTTACTGATGAATGTTAATCTCTCAGTTCATTTCTGAGTTAATATCTCTATTCTTTGCTTCAGACAGTTTTTTCTCTACAACAGTGTATGGTCAGATAACTGTGTGGAGCTCATGCTAATGCTAATGATACATTAGAATAAAATAAAATAAACTTTATTGTCCATCTAAGGCAGTATAATAGCTTCAACCAGGAAAACAAAGATTTCCATAAGATTAAAAAATAGAACAAAAATACAACACTCTGTTGTGTTACATTCATATCCTGATGTGTTCACTCTCATATTTAATGTTTCAACAGTTGGAATGAAAGAACCTTGTAGATCTTTTTCCTCACTGTTAGTGTCTTTTCCTTCCAGCCTTGGCCTGGATCATTGGGAACATCTAGTCTGATGGATTGAGAGCTACAGAGAACATGAGCATCCAGCTGTGGTTGTCTGAAGAGTCTTTTCTCCTTCATCACTGTGAGGAAGAGCAGCACTGATGTCCTCCTCATCCTTCCACTAATAACAATAATGCTCCTCTTCAGCTCCTCTCTTCATAATACAACTTGTCTTGTGACTGTTCAGTTTTTATACATCATCGTAAGCAACACATTGTTTATTTCATCCATTTCTTACATGTTTACACATCTTTACAGGTCAGAACTGTTAAATAATGTAGTTTTTAAATGTGCAATAAAGGAAATAATGAAGCTCTTGACCTGAATGTGTTGATGTTTTAATGCTGCATATCTGCTATAAATAACATGGGCTTTTTATATTGTATTTCTGGTACAACAACAGAGATGAAGATAAAGGTGATAAATAGAACCTGTGAATACTAAGAACAGAGAATAATAAACAGCTGAAACAGTTGGTCTGTCCTTCTGTAAGTGAAAGCTAAACAGGAAGTGGTTCACTGAGGATGTCGTCCATTCAGTCTCCTTCTTCACAACCAGATGAGGTTTTCCTTCTGCTGGTTTCACTCAGAAGATCCTCACAGTGAATGTGAGACACCTGAGATGAAGACAGACGTCACAGTATCAGCATCAACAGGAGAGGTTCATTTTAAAGTATCCCTGGAAAGATTTCCTATTTCATATAGTTTTCCAAGCACTGAAAGACAGAAAGGCCTGTAGTCACTTTAGCTTTAGGGGAGAGGATTTTACTATCCAGCTTCTCTGTGCTGCAATATAAATGTAATAACTGTAATGTTCATCATTACTTTGGTCATAATCTGGGATTTTATTTTTCCAATCTACACTGCAGGAATATGTACTACAACATGTGAATAAGTCATTAAACAATATTAACGACTAGAGAGTAGATTTATTGTTTTCTCCAGTTTAACTTCAGAGACTCAGCAGATATTCAAGACTACTGACAACACAGAACCTTAACCTTACTGTTTTAATCACATTTAGGTTTTCTAAATGTTACATTAATGTGACCCAGCATCTCCACTGACAGTTTCATTAACTAAATGTACCACATTACAGTAACACAACTCACTTCAGCTGTTTACATGAAACTCAACACAAACATCGTTAGCTTAATGCTACATCAGCTTTACTCAGGCTAAGACTGAGCAGCTAGCTCTGTTAGCATCACTAACATTAAAGCTAATATTTACTGGATGCTAACTCTCTTCTCTGGTCAACACACAGAGAAATAAACTCCACCAACTTCTGGAGTGTATGGCACAAGTTATATCTGACACTAAAATTGCATATAAAGTGCATTAAAAGTGGCACCGATAAGAAACTAAACATAAACTTACCGAAGTATCAGACTCCTTTCAGTGTCTGCTGGTAGAATCAGCCGAAGGTAGAAAACTGGTTAAAACAAGCCAACGGACAGAAAAACTGCCTGTGGAAAATGTTCTGCTGCTCCACCGATAAATAAACCAACAATGCTCATATTAGAGTTAATCCAAACGAGAATAGAGTTTACAGCGAATGAGCGGCTACCGCTTCCAGATGACCTGTCAATCATTCCAGACCGGACTGTCAATCAAGTAACCACGCCCCCTGGCTCCACAAAACTTTAACCCTCTATAGAAAATTCAGTATTGATATATTTTAAGATCGGCCACCTGATCTCTTGTTTTGACCATGAAAACTAACGAAAAAATAATCCTGAGCCATAGAAAAGCAGTCTATCGAATTTCAGTTTTTCCCGTGATGAATTGGGGTCCAGGAGCCAGAGCTTTTTGGAGCCAGCCCCTGGCAGACAGTGTGATATTGCAAGTTTTTGACACTTCCGGGTAGGCTTCATTTCTGGAGCCAGGTGCTACTTTCATCTTTATTATACAGTCTATGATGTAAACTGATCAACATAAATTTACCTCAGAGTTTCAGCTATTACTCTTAATAGTAAATACTAGTAAAAAGTATTTTATTATAAGACAACTGTCAGGATGCATGTGGTGATTAAAGGGGCACTCCACAGACTTAACACGATGTCCCTGGTGATGTCATGGTGATGACATCTGTATAATATCTGATTAAAACCTCAAATTCTGAACAGATGTTGCAATCGGGTGGAGTGGCGTTGAAAAGATGTGCTCTATTACCAGTATTAAAAGCATAAAGTAATGAGTTACATTATTCGGAATTACAGTATTTAAGAGTTTGAAGTTAACAAGAACAAACAATCAGAATCTTGCTACTTCAGCTGTTTCTCGGTTGATCCTTATCTCTTTAATGTTTTAAGTATGTCAACTTAAAGGCAGTAAATGATAAACTGCCAGAGTGCTGCTTTAAAACAGTTCATATTAAATCCTAATCGCCTCACTGGGACCACCAGAAGTCTGTCTATAAATCTTTGTTATTAGGTCTGTCTTATGCTACGGCCCTCTGGTCAGTGTTCTCCCTGCAGGACTGTCCTGGACAGTCCTGCAGGCATGTAGATTTAGCTCACATGGTCTGACTCTGCTATCTACAGTCAACAAGCTGATCTGCTTCTTTAGTTTTGTTTGTACTTGGGTTCATTTCCCATTTAGTTATGTAGAATAAATTTATTTGCGGTAACAACGCATGCGTGGTCTCCCCTCCTTTGTCCAGCTGTCCTGGGTTGTGACAAGTTAACCAGATTAATTTTAAATGCAAGCCAGTAAAAATACCAAAAATACTCAGTACCTCACAATTAAAGTACTTGGTTAAATAAAGTTAGAATCTCTCCACCATTGACTCATTTAGAAATAATTGGGAGAATGAAAGAAATATGAATATTTTTGAGTTGAAGCTGATATTCTGCTCAAATGTGCACAAGCCCTTTAATATTCTCTATTCAGGAAAGGATGGAAACGACTCTAAAAGTGCAGCAGCAATAATTAACAGACCACAAAGCCAAGTCGTGTCAGAGTTAACTGATCCTACTAACTTAATAAAGGTGTGTGCTGCTCACCTGTGCATGGCGTAGTGCCACATAAAGTAGAGCATGTCAAACAGCAGAAAACAAGCCACAACTTCTACAAAGAGCTGCCAACAGGTCGGAGCCAGCTCTGGGAACTTGCAGCTCCGCAGGCTCTGGAACAGCGCAGTGGCGGGCAGGACGGTGGTCACGTATTTGCACAAAACCCTCCAAAAACAGTCAAACCACCGCCAGAGAGACGGCGGAGGACCCGAGCCGGAGGCGATCCTCCAGGAACGGACGCGTTGACAGACGCTGCCCAGCGCATCCAGCGCCAGGAAAGGTGCGCAAAAGAGGACGTGCGTCAGGAAGGCGCAGGACGCGGGCAGGTAAAGAGAGAGCAATATGTCCTGCTGTCCTGCTCTCACATACTCCCAGAGCCCCTGGAGGACAGGAGTTGCTGTTGCGTTCATTCCGGCGGTCACCTCCTCACCACGGTCTCCTACATCTCCCACATGTGTCGACAACAAGATCCACTGTGATTCTCTGGATTCTCTTCTCCGGTTTAAATCTTTCTCTGAAACAGTGGTTTGATTCTACCTCCGCTGCTGCCTCGCTGTCTCCAGCAGCTGAGTCATGCAGGAGAGCATTTCTCTCCACACTGTGGGAGGAGGGGCCCCCCCACCCACTTTTAGTATATTATCTAATTACAAATGTCTGTCTGTGCTACAGAGAAGGTGAAGGTAAATCCCCAAATGGCAGCTTTACGCACACAGATTACTTGTACACAAAGCTGACTGCTGGAAACGCAGGGGAAAACCGTTTTAAGATTCAGAGGCTGGTTACTCTGCAAATCTACAGATTGTGAGTTTCCTAGAAATGAGCGATATTCCGGGAATAAGTGGGATCCTAAAGATCAGCCTAGGAGGGGGAGAGAAACATTTTAAATCTTTTTCCCCAAACAAAAAGATGTGTCAATTTTATTTTTGAGTTTTGAAAACTTCTAATGAAATTATGGTCAACCAGCACGACTACATTGAGTAGTAGCACAGGTTTTCTTCTGCAATCAAAGGTATTTTTAGTTACCAGTCTTAACTGTCAGGAATTGTCCAGGTTTGTTCAGATAGAGGAGAGGATCTGAAAATGCTGAACTCGAGATGAAGAAATCTTTAGTTATTAAGTCAGTTCCATTAAGTTACATTCAGTAATAAGTTGATGCAATTACCAACATCATCATGCCAACTCAACCAACCAAAATATTTGCATCTTAAAATGTTCGTCTTAAAAAGTAAATTAGATTTTTTTTTAAAAATTTAAATCTTACAACTCTTTATTTAATTAAGTGGGGGAATATGTCCCTTGAATTATTTTATAAAATGTATTGAAACAGTTTCCTAGAAATCAACCATTTGGCACCATTTATAGATACAGATGGTGACTTCATATGTGCAAACAGCCTTGTTTACTGGTAGCTTCATGTACTATTAAAAAACTTCTTTTTTGGCTGAACCTCTATAAGACAGAATGAGGTAGTAAAGTGTAACTATTTAAATTTATTTAAGAACTGTACTTAAGTTTAAAAAAACACACAAAAACTTATGTATTTACTTTCATTTGCCACTGCTCTCTACCTTCTCCTTCAGCTCCACTGCAATTCAGTCTTCCCATTACATGTTTAACAGCTGTGAAGATTAAGATTTACATACAAATATGTATGAATTATGTTGCCTGGTCAAAGAAAAAATACTGTGAAATTTTTAAACCTCGACCCGCTACAACAGTAAAATTTTCCAAGCACATCCAAAAATAACAGCAAAATTAGGCCAATATAGGTATATAGGCTAATATAATACACTGCCTGTCCAAAAAAAGTGACCACCTGGATTTAACTAAGCAAATACGTAAGAGCCTTCCATTGGATAATTACTGCAGTGATGAATATGTTTCAGCTGCAACAACTTATTTAACCCTAACTGATGCAGTGAGGAGCTTCTCATTTATTAAACAACCATGTTGGAAGACATATCCTGTGGTCGTAGAAAGGATGCTAGTCTGTCTCAGAAGGGTCAAATTATTGGCCTGCATCAAGCAAAGAAAATAACTAAGGAGATTACTACTAAAATCAGGTTAAGAACCGTCCAACACATCATAAAAACCTGAAGTCTAGTGGTGAACCATCTTCTTCGAGGAACAAATGTAGTGAGTCGTGGTCTGATGAGTCCAGATTTACCCTGTTCCAGAGTGATGGTAGCATCAGGGTAAGAAGAGAGACAGATGAGTGATGCACTCATCATGGCTAGTGCCTACAAGCCTGTGGGGGTTAGAGTTATGATCTGGGGTTGTTCAGGTTCAGCAACGTTATGTTCCCAAAGAATGAGGTCAGCTGACTACCTGAATATACTGAATGACCAGGTCTTTGAATCAATGGAGTTTTTCTTTTCCCTAACGACACGGGCATGTCCAAGATGACGATGCCAGGATTCATGGGGCTGACATTTATGAATGAGTGGATCAGGGAGCATGAGACATCATTTTCACACATGGATTGGCCTCCACAGAGTCCAGACCTCAGGCCCATTGAGAATCTTTGGGATGTGCTGGAGAAGACTTTGTGCAGTGGTCCAACTTTCCCATCATCGGTATAAGATTTTGGTGAAAAATGAACGCATCTCTGGACAGAAATAAATGTGACATTGCAGAAGCTTACTGAAATGACACCATGACAAATGTGTGTCATTTTAAAGCTAGAAGTGGTCCAACGAAATGTTAGTGTGCAACTTTTTTTTTTGGGCGTGCAGTCTATATAAACAGTATAATTTAGTAGTATAATGTATATACTATAGTGTCAAAGAGGTCATTTTCACTTCAGAGGACTTTAAAAAAAAGTCATTAATGAGTTGATGTTAAAATTGCACAGTAGGGTAAAGTAACTAAGTACATTTGCTTAATTACTGTACTTTACAATTTTATCTATTTATATTACAGGGACAGCTTAACCATGCTTCAATTTTGAGCTTTTAAGTTTCATGCTACTGTATACTTCTACTTTGCCACATTTATAAGACAGTTTTAGTTACTTTTAAGACAATAATTTTACACAATAGATAATTTAATAAATTTTTTAAATACAACACTTTGTTCAAGACTAAACCAGAAGTTTCCAATATTTTGGCTTCTTCCAAAAAGCAATTTGTAGTTAGGGTCATAGTTCAAATGCAAGTTGTTAATAGCTCCACTAGATAGTGACTTTTCCCTCTAAATTTCTCACATGGTTGTATTTCATTAAATGTTCAAATTATCTGGTATTTCACCAAAAATCAAATATTAGAGAAATAGTTCAAAAACTGAAACCAGAGTTGTGAATCAGATTTTTTTTCTTATTATTTATGTTTGAAACATTCAGATTTATCTGCTGCTCCTTAATATGAACTGTATATAAATTATTTGAAACCTGCAGCAGCTCCAGCAGTAATGTGTTGCTGACACACTGATGTTTCCCTATTATGAATCTACTGATGTCATTTATTTTTTTTTTGTACTTTAACTACATATAGCTGTTAATAATGTACATTTACCTAAGCAGGGGTTTTCATGCAGGGTCTTTACCTGTAATAGAGTATTGTTAAACTACTCTATTATGCTTAAGAACTATTCCCATCCTTTAACTGTAAAGGATGGGAATAGTTTTTCCACCAGGAGTTCTGTGCCTCTCAACAGGCAGTAAGTTAATCTGGAATGACTCATTAAGAAAGTGGTCGGTGTGCTGATTCCTAGATATGTAATCACTACGCAAACATTTGTTTGCATGGTATTTCTCCGTCAGTTCCCAAGAAAGTCATCATTTGTTACTAAATGACGTAGATGAACTGATATAATCACTGAGGTCACTCCTGAGTTGTTCCTGCTGACTCCTTTGAAAATACTTTTGCCTCTTCCTGTAAATTGTTACTTTCTGGAAGGTTCTGTTGAACTTAATGTGACACAATGAACCAAATAAAACATCTCTGAGCCTTTTCCCCCTTTAGTTATGATCAATACGTGGGAGAAGAAAAGCAATTATATTAAAAAAAACTACTAAATTGATTTGTGATAAGAAACTGTCAAGAAATGTTTATTATTGTTTCTCCAAGTAATAAAATCTAATGTGCAGTTATAACAGTAGTTTAGATATATGGAATTTATTATGTCTGTACATACATTTATAATCTTTCACTGAATCGTGGAAACATATTTTACATCACACTTAAAAAAAGACCTTCACAATGTCATTGATTTTTCAAAGAATAAAACACAATACTTTTATTGTCAAAAGACAATAACTTGATTGTACATTCACAATTGAAATCAGTGCAAAAACACCTGCCTGTTAAGTCACTGTCAGTCTAAATTAATCTGATAAATTGGAATGAAAATATTGACATCTGGAGGCCACTCAGAGAGCAAACTGGTCCACTTTGAGAGAGTGCTGCAGGTAACAGGTGAAATAATAACTTTCTAAGACATTATTAGTGAAAGAGTCATTGGATCTCTGTACTTAAGCAACACTTCCTCACAGTAGCGATGTGTTTGTTTAAGAGAAAAAAGCATACCAAGTTCCCAGAACCAATGCCTAAACATGTTCCATATTAAACTACCGTCTTCGCCTTGAGCTACAAAATTAAAAATGGATTGGAAAACACATCAATTGGTCCATTTGGTCATTAACTCACACATAGGCAGCTTTTATCAATAGCTGCTGATGTAATGCCACTCTAAATATTACAAATGCTTGACAACACGCTAAACAGGACAAGGGTTGCAAAAGATGCATTAAATGGAGTTTGGTATTTGGTCGTCATCCTGTCAAAATTTCTAGAAGATATCCACAGTGAATAACGGACTCCTACAGTCTACTTTGATGTACGCAGATTGTTACAACTCCTCAGTATTTAGTGATTTCTACAGATCAGACCATTGCTACAGCGCACATCCTCTGACTTTGTCTGTGTCATGCTGCCAAAGGCGCAAAGGCAATTTAATGTACATATCCTGTAAAGGTTCTTAAAGGACATACATGAAATTATTACATAAAATATTTGAAAATAAGTCTTATAAAAGCTGATGGGTCATACTTAATTAAATCATTCAAATGTGAAAAAGTTCCCTCCTGACCTCCTCAGAATTTAGCAGATTTTTGTGTGCAGTAAGTTAAAGCAGTATATTTGAAGAAGCCATGTGAAAGTTACAGGTCCTCAAAATACATGAATGGATGGATTAAAATTTCACACTTTTGAATTTGCATGACCTTTTCCAGCATTTTTCAGCCTTCATCATTCCATATGTAAGAATACATCATGAAACATAAACTTTGAGTGAAAAGCACCAATGAGCTCATTTCTAAACTCCAACCAGATTCATTTTACATCCACTCCAGGTGTTACAATCTAAAGCTGAAATCTCGTTTTTGGTCAGCACAATTTTATCCAGAGCCGACTTCGAGCATCAGTATCATGGGATATAAAATAGTTTTAATGGTCAAAACAAATGATAGCATATCAAAAGTGTCCTTTTTGCCGATACTTGGTATCAGGCTCTTCCTCCAGCCATCACTCCGTGTGTGTCACAACACCACAACTAATATAGGCCCTGTGACTCAGGAAACATTAACTATAAAGGTAAATTTGTCTGACTTCATTTAATATACTTAAGCTATAGTGAAAAAAAAAATCAGGTGATTGTGAAGAATCAGGAGGGAGGAAATGACTAATGTTTAATGAATTGACCCTGATGTCACATGTCTGTAATGCGGTTAGGAAAAACCATACAAAAGCTATTTTTGTGTGTTGCAATCCAATCTAACCTGTTTAAAATGAGCACTGCCTTGAAAAAGAAACTAATGAAAACAGACACTAACACCTAAACAGTCTCTAACCAAATATACAGGGTGACAGATACACACATAGACAGAAGAAATGTTGTACAGCTTTGTAAAGCTGCACAAATTCAGTGAAAAATCAGTAGAACCCCTCTGCTCCAAAGAGGCTTTACAAACCATACAAAAGCAGTGAAGTTATATGAGTCTCAGCAGCTACCACAGTACATTCATGATCCCTGTGTTTTGTCTACATTTGTGGTCAGGGCCCATATTTTTCAAGCAGGTCAGAGGGAAATCACAGCCAGCCCACTATCCCCAGAGTGACATTAGGTGTTTCTTTCAGGAAAATGACAACCAACATTTTTTACCATCTGAATAGCTGCCCTGCTTGGTCCTTGTGGTCATACAGAAAGTGAAAATAACAAGATAGCTTCTTCATAGATATATACTTGTTTCAAAGGTCTAGTGACTGATTTTTTTTTTGTAAAGTTATTTCATTTGACCACTAAAACCGTCCACTGAACAGCTATTGCCCTGAAGTGGGTGCATGGGGCTACATAAAGCATAAAAAGGGATTATGGACATGTAAATGGACGAAGAGTTGTTCTTATTAAACTATTTAGTTGTCCACTTAGAGGACAGATTTCACAGATGAACAGTAGATCACTACTACTACACATGCAATGACTGTGCACGGATCACAATAAATTAGAGGGTGCAGACCGACTGATCATGAAATTTCAGACCCCAGCAGACACATTTGCAGAACAGCAAGTATTGCAATAACCTGATACTTTGCATGAAAAGACATTCTTTAAAAACAAGCAAAAAACAACCCACCCTCTGCTTACTACTAGCATGTGTGCTTTCTTTCTTGGTTTACAGTACAAATATTGGATTTGGAGAAATATCAGCTACCCCCGTCAAACTTGTTACAGTTAGTTTGTCAGACACAGTGAATAGTTCTCTTTCAGATTACTGTCTTCTAACATTATATACGAAGCATTCAACTAGGAAATATGAACAAGTTCTTTAGCTGAGAAACTTACACCTTATACTGGGCATAAAAATAATCAAATATTACATTTGTAGGCATCATACTAGTAGTACTTGGACTGCCTCCACACTGTAATATAAAATCAATACTGCCTCTTTCTTCCTGAAATCTTTCTGAATCATTAACTTGTAAGACGTCAAATGCTTGCTGGGATTAACAGCTTTGGCTTCAGTTCTTAACTCAGTATCATGGAAGTGGACATCAAGTAAATACTGATGCACCATTTTACAAGATTCTTGGTTTTAAAGGAATCAAGTGGAAACACTAAAAAGTAAGCTGGGGCAGCATTTTTGACCAACTCACAGAACTAACGTTAGCTTAATCTGCTAGCTACCGTGCTGATAATGAAAGTAGTCATTTTAGCTAGCCAAAATCATTTGTGTTGTCCACCTCTGACCCATTGCTTAGAAAATTACAACAAATTTCAGGTCTTAAATCAGTCATTGGTATCACTGTCAACTGAATATGTGGCATGACTGAACTGAAAACTGTTGCAGAGATAGCACTTAGTGAACGGTCAGTTAATGAAACAAGGACAACGTAACTGGAATAATCACGATTTTTGTCGTTGGTAACGCAATTCATTGCACCTATAAGCCTATTTGAGAATTTTCAGTAATATTCATTGACATTTTTATTGTTTCTTTAAATGCTTGATGAGGACATGTTTCACATCCATGGATAATGCAGTATTGACATGTAAGTATTTATGGATTTATGATCCTTGCTGCTATGGCTAAATGTACTGGATGCACAGCCTATAAAAACCGAGTAACAGCAAGGCCAGGTTTAAATTACTATTGTGGCTAACTGTCAGTTTAAGGAGCTTTTCATACACCCACAGGTGATGCTATTTTCTTCTAATTTACAGTTTGGTGTCGATACGATGTCATTCTCTCTCAGGACAAAGTAAAAGCAGAGGAAGCCTCTGCTCTGAGGCTGAAACATTTTTCAAGTTGGTCTTCCAGTGTGGCTTCGAGCAGTGATTCTGAGGTGTTTGAGAAATAAAGACCCAGGTCAGCAGAGATTCTCTGGGCCACTGGGAGAACCTGCCAGCCCACCAGCCAGCTCGCTGGTGTACCAGGCTATTGCCCTGCAGCAGGTCGTCCTCCACCACTGGGTGCTCCTGTGGGTCCCACTACTTTCGCTGCTAATCCAGATCAAGGATCTGCTCACCAACAATGTCCATGGCTGCAGAGGCCTTGATAGAGCTCCCTGCTGAGCCAGAGTCCACAAACATGTTGGGTATGTCATTCCCAAAATAGATTTTGCTGTTGGCTGCGACGGCCTTGTACTTCATTAGCTGCAGATACTCTGGAGTTAACTTCAACTGGAAGAGGAGCAACAGAAAACAGGTTATAATGAGCAGAATGGTCTCTCCAGTCATAAACCCTTTGATGCGCAGCGTGGGTCAAGAGATACCCATTTTCCATTGGATATGGGTCACTTTTGACCCATGTTGTGCATCAGAGGGTTAAGTGGGACAAGTGTGTGTGTCGTCTCTTTACCTTATTGGCCTCAGCAGTTCTCTGTGCTGTATAGAACTCAGCATCTGCCTTGGCTCTCTGCCGGGCCAGGAAAGCACTGTCTATCAATCACAAACAGACACTGTCAAGAGTCAACAGGGGATGGAGGGTTAACAAAAGTGCAATCTGCTTTACCGGTCAGACAGCAGGAAGCTGGCATGAATACTGAGATGGACAAATAGGGGTTTGACCAAAACAGCAAGTTCCCACAGTCCAACAGTAAAGCAATCCAACATGAATGCTCTTAGAACTCTTTCTGTACTCATGAAAACAACTTTTCTTTATAATTACAGTGACCTCCGATGCCCTGCTTCACATCTTTGTTGAAGTGCTGTTTGGCTTTTTGTTCAAAGGAATCACACCCAGTAGATAGTCATGGTGGAAAAAACAGGTGGAACTGATAACATCACTGATGGCAGGGTCATCACCCTGCTCTTCTTATCAGTGAGTCAGCAGGCGGAACTGTAGAACTAGTATATCTTTTATTCATATTTTTATATGATATTCAATACCTTTCCTGCAAAGACATGACTAATATCAGCTTTTGAAGACACCCATAGTGGAGAAAAACTTTCATTATGCTTCAATCTTCATCTGACTCTGAGTTGAAGAGCGAGACTTTCAGTGATACAAACAACAGTGGAAAATCACTAAATAAATTTACTCAAATACTTATAGGTACTTATATATTTTTTTTGACTGTTTTCAGTTCATTCTACTTTGCATCATCTGACAACTGTGGCTGCATTAACATTAAAGAATTACAGTGAAATAAAGTCCACTGTTATATGAGTTTCCTTATTATGTTAGCATCTATGACATAATCAAATTAAAAACACAATGAATGAACAATTTTTTTTGCTAGATTTTCCTGAGGACAGTGTTTTACATCTCCACCATTAGATACAAACCTTCAATTTCAGAGATCTTTTTTTCCGTTTCCTTCTCCATGACTTTCTGTCCAAACTTGATTTCTGCCACTTGTGCTACCTTCTCCGCCTCTACAAAGCAAGGAAGCGGTTTCAGTTTCAGGCTTAGAGTGCAATCATGTAACAAGATTGTTTTATTTTCACTCACCTATCACAGCTTTAATCCTTTCTGTCTCTGCCTCCTTTTCTACAACCTTCTGTGTCTGTTGAGAGATCAGCAGCTTTGTCTTCTCGCTCTCCCTGCAAATATTTATGCACATTTTTACATATAATGAAGAACAAGATGTGGTGTTTGCTGCTGTATGCATACAAACCTAGTCTTGGCAGCACATTTCTTTTTCTGTTTCTGATTTTAACATCAGTGTAGAACTGTAGGCACTCCCCTGCTAAGAAACTCAGCTTTTTTTAACCTGACTTACGGAAAGTATGATTTACAGAGAAGGCATGAGCGGTCAACCAATGGCTGATTTAACAGTGAGGCGAACATTTTGGAACTGTATGTCTGAGTGTAAAGGCAGCATTGGGACTGGGCCTGCTGCAGCTCCAAAGTCCCAGTCCAGCATCTGAACCCTAAGTCATCATGGGAACGTGACCCAAAATGCTCAATATCTGTTCCAAATCTTGGATTTTGCCATCAGCCTCAGTGGAAGTAATCCAATTAATAAACAAAACATACCAATCAGTTTGTAATGCTTTTATATCTCCCTGCTGATTCCTCTAAATTAAAACTGCTGCTTAAAGGGAAAAAATGATTTCCTCCTGACAACCTGGAGCTTATTTTCATAGCCTGGACCTTATTTTGTAACTGTTCATTTTAAAACATGCCTTGTTGACATTACTTTCCAGTGCAGGGAGGCAACACCAACACCCAGATGGCCACACAGGCTGTAAAACAATACTGAGTATCAACATGTTCTGAACCAGAGACAGGAAAGTGAAACCAAAAGTATACTCATCGAAAGTCTATGTGCCCACTACAGTAAAGACTGGAGATCAAAGCAGAGTCATAATGTTGCTCTGAGAAAGTTAATGCTGGAGGTTAGAGAAACCTCCCCCTCCCCAAAAAAGTCCACATCATGAAATGGTAATAACCTGTGACTGCTTGTACTGGATGTCTACACAGCATATCACTGCCTCCTCACAGCTCTGCAGATAAACTGTAGGGTAAATGTTACCACAACCCACAGGAATGATAGCAAAATCAACATAAATAAAACTTATACAAAAAATGCTGGGAAAAAAACCACAAGAAATTATAAAAACCACAAGGAAAAAAGACGTAAATATATATGCAATCATTTAAAAGAAAAGGAGGGAAAAACATGCTGCCCAGACCTGTTGCAATTATTTATACAATACCGTTCAAAAATTTGGGGTCACCCAGGCAATTTCATGTTTTCCAGGAAAACTCACACTTGTGGTTTTGACCATCAAAACTATGATATATCCCATGATACTTACGCTCGAAGTTGGCTCTGGATAAAATTGTGCTGACCAAAAACAAGATTTCAGCTTTAGATTGTAACACCTGGAGTGGAAGTAAAATGAATCTGGTTGGAGTTTAGAAATGAGCTCATTGGTGCTTTTCACTCAAAGTTTATGTTTCATGATGTATTCTTACATATGGAATGATGAAGGCTGAAAAATGCTGGAAAAGGTCATGCAAATTCAAAAGTGTGAAATTTTATTCCATCCATTCATGTCTTTTGAGGACCTGTAACTTTCACATGGCTTCTTCAAATATACTGCTTTAAGTTACTGCACACAAAAATCTGCTAAATTCTGAGGAGGTCAGGAGGGAACTTTTTCACATTTGAATGATTTAATTAAGTATGACCCATCAGACTTTTATAAAACTATTTTCAAATATTTTATGTAATAATTTCATGTATGTCCTTTAAGAACCTTTACAGGATATGTACATGAAATTGCCTTTGCGCCTTTGGCAGCATGACACAGACAAAGTCAGAGGATGTGCGCTGTAGCAATGGTCTGATCTGTAGAAATCACTAAATACTGAGGAGTTGTAACAATCTGTGTGCATCAAAGTAGTCTGTAGGAGTCCGTTATTCACTGTGGACATCTTCTAGAAATTTTGATAGGATGACGACCAAATACCAAACTCCATTTAATGCGTCTTTTGCAACCCTTGTCCTGTTTAGCGTGTTGTGAAGGAGCCGAAGTGATGGCTGCTGGAAATGTTCCTCTGTACCTCTATGTAGATATCTCATTAAAAATCAACCGTTTCCAGCTAGAATAGTCATTTACCACATTAACAATGTCTAGACTGGATATCTGATAATTAATTTAATGATATCTTCATTGAAAAAAAATGATTTTTCTTCCAAAAACAAGGACATTTCTAAGTGACCCCAAACTTTTGAATGATAGTGTACATTTTCAAAAATGTGGCTGTGTTGTGCTTTTAAAAAAAAAAAAAAAAAGTATAACTACCCAGCTTCAGTGTGCAGCCATTCTGGTCATAGATCTGACTGAAAAAACTGTCTTTATAACAAATATATAGTAGCTTTATTATTTACATTGGTGACAGTAGCACGTCTGTTTGGCAACATCTTATGTCCCCATTACCACACATATCACCACAAGTTAATTCACAGCCTGTGGGAAGAACTGACACATGATAAAACAGCAAAGGAGCACAACATCTCCAAGAACCTAACCATTTCTAAGTGACCTCAAACTTTTGAACAGTAGTGTATATTGACAGTGACTTTTCCTGCTTCCTCAACATGAGCAATCCCCAGTTTGAGCTTTTGATGTTATATTTATTTTTCTGCAGCTTGTCATGTATATATTTTCCTAATAATGAAAAATAATAAAAAAGAAGACTCCTAGCGTCTGTGTTTTCTTCCATATTGTGAGGCTCACTGCACAGCACACATAGATTTTGACATCATGATGATGCCACAAAAATGAAACTCATTTTTCTAGAGTCTGGAAAGTTTTGCAAACATAAAACCTCCATGCAATAAAAGATCACTGGGGTTTCAAGAATGAAAAATGACCTTATTTGCATTCAGGGGTGTCCTGTCAACAGTCATACAGTTTCCTTTTAAAATGCCTAAAGTACCTTGAGTGGCTCATAACACATCCATGAAGGATACTTTGGGAGTTGCAATCAACACAGACTTTCTATTCATCCTTTCGAGACACCACTTACTGCATTGCAAAATTGCTTAGAATTTTAATTGAGAATTCAGACAGCTTTTGTAGCTTCTAACTGTGGGAAACTGGGGCTTAGTGAGCAGTCAACTGCAGGTTTACGCATGATTATGTTTCTGCTGTGAAGAATTTTAGGTATTTATTTTTACATGGCTTACTGTGATGTCAGTATGCATAGTAGTCTCTCGTCTCTTTTTATTGTTGACCTGGGACATCACAAGAAGTATTTATGCCTTCTGTTTCACCATGAAACAAATACACTTGTGGGTAAGAGACACCAGTTGATAAACATATGTGGTATTTAGGAAGATCAAAATTCTGTTAGTTGCTTGACAATGTATGTGCCTGACTTGAAAACATCCACTTCCACTGCTGCAGCTTCTCTCAGTCTGACTGCAACTAACTGTAAATCTATTAAGTTTTCTTATGACAGTGGCTGTGACTAAGCACATGCATGGAGTCCGACTTAGACGCTCACAGACTGACATGAAAGAGCAGTTTCATTCTTGACAGAACTTGGCTGGGGGAGTTGGAAGCACATCAAGTCTATTCATTTGGGAGGGAAAGTAAATCCACAATAAAGACTTTGGAGGACAGGGAACATTCCTTGTTCGGCATGGAAAAAAAGAGAACTTACATGAGCTCGTAGTTCCTCCGAATGCTCTCTGGGATGTTGGGTTTTGTGACACGGACCGCCTGTGGAACAGTGACACAGGGAAAGAAACATTCAGAATTCAACAGCAGTGAACCGAGAAACACGACTATAAAAAGAGGTTTTCACCACCTGGGGGGGGGGCTGTTAAAGGAAACGGGCAGTTGGACAGAAGCCCAGAGAAAAACACTGTCCCTTTAAAGACCCTCTGTACTGACAGACCACTGGTTAATCGAAAGAGCTGTAATTGTTATTTCAACCGTTTGTGGACATTTACAGGAAGCACAAGCCTAGAGTATTAGAGCCCAGTGAAGCATTTAATTCTCAGGAATGAAATGAGCGTATCTCTGTGGGTGGGGAGAGGGGGTGAATTCAACAGAGGAACAACACTCAGGAACCACTCATAATGTTACGCAATATTTAGATTTCCCGAAGAAACAATGTCTTTTGTTGTTTTAAGGAATGGATTTTATCACAAAAGGTCTCAGTCAGTTACCTTGAAGGAGAAAGTTCCATCCTTTGATTTTCATGGTGAGATAATATCTATCCATGGTTAGCTGGAGTAACTCTATGAAATGTTGCAAGCTGCCTCGTCTCCTCCTTCAGTTTGTGCTTACCTACACTACCATTCAAAAGTTTGGGGTCACCCAGACAATTTCATGTTTTCCATGAAAACTCAATACTTTTATTCATGTGCTAACATAATTGCACAATGGTTTTCTAATCATCAGTTAGCCTTTCAACACCATCAGCTAACACAATGTAGCATTAGAACACAGGAGTGATGGTTGCTGGAAATGTTCCTCTGTACTACTATGTAGATATTCCATTAAAAATCAGCCGTTTCCAGCTACAACAGTCATTTACCATATTAACAATGTGTAGACTGTATTTCTGATTAACGTAATGTTATTTCATTGAAAAAAGTTTTTTTTTTTTTTTTTCCAAAATAAGGACATTTCTAAGTGACCCCAAACTTTTGAACAGTAGTGTACATTTTCAAAAATGTGGCTGTGTTGTGTTTTTTTTTTAAATGTATAACTATCCAGCTTCAGTGTGCAACCATTCTGGTCACAGATCTGACTGAAAAGCTGTCTTTATAACATATATAATAACTTTATTATTTACATTGGTGACAGTAGCACGCCCGTTTGGAAACTGAGGTAAATTTGACATTTAAACATCTTATGTCCCAATTTAAACTGCTGCTGCTGAGCCACATATCACCACAAGTTAATTCACAGCCTGTGGGAAGAACTGAGACATGATAAAACAGCAAAGGAGCACAACATCTCCAAGAACCTAATGCTGCTGTGTCAAGTGTGTGGCCAGCAGAGCAGTCTCCCTCCCTGCAGAGTTTCAGTGCCAGGCAGCAACAAACCAAAGCAGTAAAGAGTACGAAATGATAATAACAAATGAACAATAGTCATAATATAGCCCAAGAGGAGCAACCTTTTACTACCTTTAAGTCTCAGATCATTCTGATGAAAATAAACAGGTTAAATGTACAAAAAATGTATCTGTATCGTAATTTCTCTCTGGAATCATTTACATAAAATGTTTAAAATTTACTAATGCAGCAACTGACGAAAAAGTTAATTTGCTGTGGTGAAAAATGCTGCATGCACATAAATTATGGGCTTGTGAAAATGTTAGGTGCATCACTACAACCAATGCGAAAAGTTAATGTGGAACTCTGCTGCCTCTTGTTTCATCCCACAGAAATGTTGTATCATCTTTGTAGGACTCATTAAAAGGATAGTTTGACATTTTGACAAAAACACGCCTTTACTTTCTTGGCAAGAGTTAAATGAGAAGATAGATACCACTCTCACATCTGTTGGCTTAGCTTAGTACAAAGACCAAAACTAGGGTCCAACAAATTACCGAGTATTTCCTGGAGGCTTTTCTGATCCTCTGGCAGCGTCATGAAGACAATGAGACACTGCACCAGCCTACACATAACTACACTATACTTTCTGCACAGATTAAACAAATTATTTTATATACTTTTTGATGTTTTCTTGATGAGGGTAGAACATCAACAACAGCTAATTTAACATAGCCAAGGGATCAAAGGTCAGTCCTTCTTTACATTGTAGGTACTTTCCTTTAACTACATGATCTTAACAGCATAACCTCGCTTGCTCTTGTTTCAGCCAAATGCAGATGCTAGATGTGACCTCACTTCATCTTGTCTGCAGCCTCTCCGACAGTCTTACTGTACCTGGATGATAAGTCCAGGTGCCATGGCTGTTAGATCCTCTTGTAGCGTCAACTTCAGGTTTTCATCGATTTGGTCTGTTTGGGGAAAATTCAAATAAAGATGAGTGAGCTGAAGAGTAGAAAAAAGTCTCTTTGATTTCAAGCTCTCTCAAAGTGAAATAAGTTCTTTTCAGATTTCATTGCTGATTTCAACTGCTCCCACTTTTCACACTGAATCATTTAATATATTGTCTTATTTCATAATTTATTAGACAGTGTATTCAATGTACAGTGTCCATGAGAGAAAGTAATTTAGGATTTATATTACTTCCTATCTGCTCACTTGCTGTATGTGCAGGTTTTTCCTGGATATTCAGTTATTAATCATTCCAGTGGGCAAGGAGGAACATTTCTAATATCCTCCCAGGGTTGTACAAAGGTTTTTGTTATCTGCTCTTTGTCCCCACACCACACAACCAGGTAAAGATATACACTACCATTCAAAAGTTTCTGGTCACTTAGAAATGTACTCATTTTGAAAAAAAAGCATTTTTTTCAATGAAAATACCATTAAATTAATCAGAAATACAGTCTAGACAGTGATAATGTGGTAAATGACTATTCTAGCTGGAAAGGGCTGATTTTTAATGAAATATCTCCATAGGGGTACAGAGGAACATTTCCAGCAACCATCACTCCTGTGTTCTAATGCTACATTGTTTAGCTAATGGTATTGAAAGGCTAATTGATGATTAGAAAACCCTTGTGCAGTTATGTTAGCACATGAATATAAGTGTGAGTTTTCATGGAAAACATGAAATTGCCTGGGTGACCCCAAACTTTGGAACAGTAGTGTACAATTTAGGTACTAGCTTCAACATTGGTCTTAGCTACGCTGGTAAAGCAATGGTCTGGTAATGTTCCAGCTTTGCCACACAAAAGCCTCCCTCTAAAGAGCCTGTGGACAATTTATTTTAGAATATGTAGAAGAAATGCTGTTCTCTGTGTTGTCCTCTATGCCGCCCTGCTAGTTTCTTGCTGTTTGTAGATACAACATTAGATTAATTAGATACAATCTGGAAATGACAAAAAATTGTATTTGGGTTGAACAAACCCTGAACAGCTTCTTGATTCATGAAATGTGTGTGCTATCAATACATTTACACTGTCTATGAAAGGGATTCATTTGATTGCTTTTCAGCATTGAATCATGGTGAATTTCATTTAATTTAAAGTAAAAAGTGGTTTTATAAAGGAATGTCATTTAAAAACAAAAAACATAAAATAAGTGATTGCGTAAGTATTTATCCCATTCAAGTCAATATTTAGTAGATGCTCCTTTGGCTGCATTTCCAGCATTGAGCTTGCGTGGATAGTCTCAGTCAGCCTTGCACATCTGGACACCGCAATTTTACACCCTTCTTGTTTGCAAATCTGCTTTGTTGTGTGCCAAAAACAGCATCAGGATGGCCAAAAAGCTAAATTTTTGGTCTCATCAGACCTAAGAACCTTCTAATAGTTGACTTCAGAGTCTCCCATGTGCCTTCTGGTAAACTTTACCCCAGATTTAATATAAACTTGTTTCAGCAGTTTCTTTTTGCTACTCTCCCATAAAGCTTAGACTATAAAAGAAGGACATTAGTTGCTGTATGCAAAGTCTTTTCCTTCTCAGCTACTGAAGCTTTCAACTACCTTTTCACAGAGTTGCTTTGGGTGTTCTTAGTGCTGATTCACCAGTGATCAGATCTTCCGGATACAGGTGTCTTTATACTGCAATCACTGAGACACTCACTTCACTCAAATGATCTCCACTTAACTGTGTGATTTCTACCACCAAATGGCCTGTGTTTAAACAGGCTAGTCACCTTAAAGAGGGTGAATATTTATGCAACTTTGCTTTACATTATATAGTTGACATTTTTGACATTACTTTGTAAAAATATGTATTCATTTTGACTTGTCATTTTTTTTTCAAAAAAATCTAAATTAAGTAGACCATGATTCAATGTTGAAAAGCTATAAAAAGGAAAAACTTCCAAGGCAGGCGAATACTTTTTCTGGACACTGCAACAATGTAACAAGGAATGACGTGCATGTTGTCGGAGTCACACAAAACATTAAATCTAGTTCATATATCTGACATTCAGAGCTGAAAACAATACTGTCAGTGACAATCACTATACAGTCAAGTTATCTCAGCTTAATGATATCTGTCAATAATTGCTCCAAATCTGATTTGGTGATTGATCTGTTTTTGTTTAAGACTAATGATAGTAAATGCATGAAAGCAGTTTCTGTTGCTTCAGTATTTATTCTGGTAACAATTGTGGAACTTGTTGCTGATTGATCAGAAGCATTAGCATTAGTGCGTGATTGGCTCTAATTCATTCTATCGTAGACAGAAGGAATATTCAGTTTGCTTACTGTAAATACACTCCTACCTACGGTTTATCCTTCTTTTAATGATGACAGATATGTGTGTGTCTCAACATTACCCCATGGATGTGTTTACGTTCTGGGGACTGTGTTTAGCCAGACAGATTGTAACAGTCACAACTGTGGGCTCACTTTCCGAAAAGTGAAAAGAAAACACAGCTAACCCCGTGCTCATATGCACAACAGCTGTTGTGTGTAACAGGGTACTGACAACCTAATGAGACGAGCTATAAATGCGAGGTGTAGTGAACCCTGAGCTGTAGGCTGACTACATGCTGTTCATGGAGACGCACTATTAAAGTACAGCTGAGAGGAGGTATTTCAAATTAGTAGTCAGTTTACACGAAGTCTGTAGCCCAGCACACTCACCAAACAAGCCGATGTAGACTTCCTGCAGTGAGTGAACACTGCAGAACTGGTTGAGTTCGTGGTGAACTTTGTTGAAAATCAAAGCTTTGTCGTAGTCTGCTGTGAAGTTCCTCACTATATCATACACTGCAAAGGAGAAAACAAGTACTCAGTCAAGTCAAGAAAAGCATGTTGCTGGTTAAGCAGCAGCAAAATAATGTCTGTCCTCATCTAATAATGTTTTTCTGTCAGTGCTGAAGAAGTTATCATCACGTGTTGAATTCAAAACAAATGGAAGGGGGAGTTCAGGATAAACACACTGTTTGATCTTTTTGGCCAGCTGAGTTTACCTGCTGATGGAACGAGGTAGTTCACCACTTCTATGCGGTCAAAGTAAATCATCACTCCTCCACTGAAAGAAAGAAAATACAAAATAATCACTTTTACCCAGACGCTAGTGGGAAATGAAGGAGACTACAGTCTGGATGCTGCCAGTGACTCAGATGTGCAGACGAACCACTGACTCCTGCAGTGGTGGGCGTAATATGTCACCAAAGGTATTGTGTGGGGGTCTGTGTGTTGTATATGATGAATGCTAAGCGTAACAAATCTCAAGACCATATCTGATACTACTTAAGCCAATCAAAACGGCAAACTTACCTTGTGCCGCATGGTACATTCTTCACCTCATCTGTCTGCAGCGTCGTCTGTGAGTCAAAAGCAAACATTTGCAAGTTTCATTTATTGCTTTCTAACACTCTGTATGATGGGAAGTCTTTTATGTGTTCATTACAAAAACACCCACATTGGTGGGCTGAAAGTAAATCCATCAACACTATATGAAATCAGGGCATTCAGTATGTTAAACTGAAGAAAGCTGGTGTTCAGCTGTGCACAGAGGATCAACAAAGCAAGAAGAAGAGCTGTTTAGTACTATAAACTGTATCTTAACAGTAAAAGAGCTGAAACAAATCTCTGCGACACTGTCACAACACAAACTCAACATTATTACACAACAAACGTTGTACATTTTACCCTCTGTTGTACTGGAATCTTAGGTTTGGCCTTAAAGTTTAGGAGGTGAGGTAATGGATGAAAAACATTTTCATTTCCTTTCTTAGGGCAGCAGAGCACTGGTAGACTAGATCAGGTTTCTAAAGTCTGGTGCCAGAACACACCTTTTTAAAATCTTATAGGCCTCTTTCTTCAGACAGCATTTGAGGAACATCCAGATCCCTACAACAGAGACAGGTAGTCTATCTGGAATAATATTTTAATTTCTCCCAACAACCCCAATCCGTGTGTGGAACATTTCTGATGAAGGCTGCAGCCTCCCCAGTAGCCTCCTGCTGCTTTCAGTTGGCATAGTGAGTGACATCAACACTGAAAATGCATCCTCATTATTTTAACCAAAGAATGTCGTCTAATTTTTCCAAAAATGCTTCAATTCATTGTAACAAAGTCACAAAGTAATTCCTGTGTCATGATGCACCAGCAACGATTCGGTTCAGTGTAGAAATTTACAAAGACCAAACGCTTCTGGAGTTGAGGATTACGTTAAATTATCAGAAAGCAAAAAGCTGGTTTTCACACTGTGAAAAGTTTAAATTTCAGATCAAAGCAGCCTGGCACAAAGCATAAGGACCTAAGAGAAAACTGGATGATATTATGGAAGAAGCACTGCCAGAACAGCGTTGTCTGGTCATTAGTAAGTAAAGCTTTTTGTTATCTTTTGTCCTTGTAACTGCTAAATACACATATATGCTAAAAAGTCATATAAAATTTATTTACATGGAATGATCGATTGGATGTTGTGGATGAAAAGTGATTCTTTAGGAAAATCAGAAAAGATTGGAAAATAGATTGAAAAATAGTCTTTCGTGGCAACCTAGCAGCTTCGATCAGTTTTAGAAACAGGACTCCTTTATGCATATAAAGTGTCATTAACCTGAAACAAGCTGTGACTATTAAGCAACCACCTAGAGCAAAATACTTCATTTTCACAACTTCACTATGCTTCTTAGCTTATTCTGTTTATTGATGGAAACCATACAGTATGCTACAGCTGAGGGAATTATTATCTTTGTCGTTCTGTTCTAAAAAAAAGTGGGAGCACACATTTGAGGATATTTTAAATCTTGAATAAGTAAAAGCTGGGAGAGGCTATCTTACCTCATTTAAATCAATACATTGTTTATTTCGTTCACAAAATAAAAGGTTTATGGTACAGAGGTACATATTAGTTGGCATTTCTTGTTTTGTTGCAGATTGTTTTTCTTTTGTGAATGTGAACAATGAATTCAATGTATCCCTATATAACCCTATGCAGCTGGTATTTTGCACGCGCACATACATGTTTAAATACACATACTGCCTGATACACAATGCAAACATTTACACATGAACAACAGATAAAGCTTACATCGCCCAACAAAACATAATATTTATATTTTGTGGGGATATTTCACACTCAGCCGTGTCAAATCTAATATAAAACAAGCACAACCTGAGTAAAACATAATACAAGTGTTAAAATGACAACTGCATGTATAGAATCAAAAGGCTATCTAATAAAAGTATTTGTCCCCTTAATTAATAAATCCAAAACACTACCAAACTGTTTTGATAACTGGTTGCAGATGTCCTAAACAGACCCAGGTGTACTACCAGCCTTGTTAAATCATCTCTTAAACACACCATTTTCATAAGCATGAAGTTGCACACAATGCCAAAAGCAAAAGAAATTTCAGAAGAGAAGAGGAACAAGGTGATTAGAAAAAATCAGGAAGAGCTAAAAGCTTTTTCTGAGGCTCTGGGATTTCACAGATGCACAACGAGAGAAAGCATCTACAAAGGCAGAAGACATAGAACAGTGAACATTCCCAGAAGCGGCCAAGCTTTCAAAATTCCTCCAACTGCATGACAGCGACTCAACCAGGAAGTCACAAAGTTTCAAAGAAAACATCCAAGAATCTGCAGACCCTTCTCACCTCAGCAAAGACCAGTATTCTTGACTATACTGTCCAAAGACACTGGGAACGATTGGCATCATGGCAGAGTGGCAGAACGAACATTAAGGCTGAATTTTGTCACCACACACTCCACTGACCCTCAAAGCTTTTGAGAGAACGTTCTATGGATGGATGAGTGGGAAGCTGAACTGTTTATATCTGGTGAGAACCAAGCACAAACTTGCACAAAAAAGATTATACCTACAGTAAAGCATGGAGGTGCTAAAGTAATGCTGTGGGGATGTTTTGCTGCTTGAGGGTGGCCTTCCATAATTAAAGGAATTCTGTTCTCTGATCGGAAATCCTGAGGGAGAATGTCAGCTCATCAGAGTGGCTGAGCTGAAGCTGCAGTGTAGCAGAGTTATGAAACAAGACTGATCCAAAGAACAGGAGGAAGCCCAACTATGATTAGCTTAAAGAGAATAAGAGCCAAGTTTCAGAGTGACCTAGTCAAAGTTCACTCTTCATCTTCATTGAGATGCTGTAGCGGGTTCATGCTTGCAGACCCTTCCACATGGCCACGCTATCACACTTCTACAAGGAAGAGTGCACCAGTATTTCAATGCCAATAGTGGAGCAATTATCTATTAAGTTCAGCCATTGCTTTTTCATATTGGTAATTTAGGCATTAGATAACCTTTCTGATTCAATACATCCAGTTATATTTCAAACCTCGCATTGTTTGTTCACTCAAGTTGCTTTTGTTTAATGTTGAATTTTAGATAATTTAGTATGTGATCACATAGAAAAAACTCAGGAGGGGCTGAACACATTCTATTAAGATAACAGCTGACATGCTACCAATAATAATATCTGTTATGCTAAACTTCATGGTGTTATACAGACAAAATGTGTAATGAGTAGATTTAAGCTGTACAATGTTCTGGGAGTACTAGTGGTTTGTGACCTCACCTGAACAGACTTGTAGGTGGTGATAAATGGAAGCATGAGGTGGAAACCAGGACCGCTGGTGGTGGTGAGGAGAGCCCCTCCCCTGCATGACACAAAGTTACATAAAGAAAGGGTTCAGAGCAATTCTCACAAAATTTTAGCTAGTAATTCAATATTCTACTGTGATTACTTGTAGTAAGAGCAGTTATATATTTTACAGAAACCCCAAATAGAAAGGGAGTTAAAGAGGGAGACAAAGAGGAATTGTCCCTCACAGTTAGAACTCAGTGCTTCTATCATCCCTCACTCTGCTGCTGATGGCGAGTTCAGAGATTACACATTCTTGATCATCATCTCGTCGATAAAGAAGAATTTTCTCAGAGGAATTACAGTAAAAGGATCAATTTCAGTCTTGGCCAACACCACCATGAATCACAGGAGAGCACAGTCTTAGTTAGTGACTCATCATTTGTGCACAACCCCGCTTCTGAAGCAATGGAAATCTGATTTTATCTCGCCTGCCATAAAAACGCAGATATTTACAGCATGTCTAAGCAAGTGATGAGTATTTAAACACCCTGAACCTAAGATGGTGTGGTGGCACAGAGCACCACACAGCTGGCCTTTTTGGCCCTCTTAATACCCAAATAATTACCATCATCACTGTGGAATAGTTAAGATGTTTATGGCAAATACTTCTAAAGCAGGTGCTCTTCTCTTTATAGTCTCAATTTTACAACAGAGCAGTGTAATTTCTCAGGCACAAAACAAAAAGCAATGCATGCTGCTGACTCACCTGTAGTAAACTCCAGTGTGTCCCTCATCAATCTTGTGCACAGAGGCTAAGAGCGCTGCTCCTCCAAGAGCAGCAACTATTGAGAATATGGCACCCCACTGTGCCATCCTGGCAAGCAGACAGGAATGACAGCATGTGAAAATAAGCAGATGGAGTTTCTCTTTTGATGTTCCCACAATGCCTGCCTTAATTACGACCATATGTTTACTCTTTAAGCTTGAAGTGACTGAGAAACTGTCTGTCCAGCCAGTTAACACTCAGTGTGCTACGTACTGCAGTAGCAACACATAGGAGTTGGCCTCTCACTCCCTTGTTTATCTCCTCTGAGCTCAGGCTTAGCCAGGCATCAACCAGGACTCAGTGACCTTGTCACTCTTAAAGAGGATTGAAGGTAAAATGCTGAAACATTGTAACTTCTCCAGTGATACATCCAATGAATATTACAATATTGTTAACAACATAATCTATGCTCCTTTATTTACAAAAACATAGCGATACAACATGTTATTTTTGTTTACTTGTACTGAAGGAGTTGGATGAGAAGCTCGCTCAGCTTTGGTTAGTAAGGATTTACACAGATACAATATGGTGATCTTGCTGGCTCAACATTGAACGTGCCTCCAAGTCACAGTGGCATACAGCAGATGTTTACATTTTCCCTCAGGGTCAATTAAATTTTGAATTATTGAATGTACATCTCCAATGTGGATTAGACTTTGTTTTGATTTGTTTGCTGTAAGACACTGGTTTGCAGCTTTTTGTATTCAATTTAAGTTGGACATATTCTCTTCAGGGTACATCTGCTAGTATAAATGACCAACCACACAATCAAGTGAATATAGAGCAACAACTATTCTGCAACATGCTCTGACAGTAGATAATGTGTAGTAAAGATGTATAGCTGTTCCATAAAGAAGAAAACATTTACAAATCATCTGACTGTATATTGCTAAAGACGCATGGCTGCTGCAACATTTTACACAAGTAGAAAGGGTTTTCTCACAGCATTTCAGTAAAAATAATGGATGAAGCTGAATAAAATCCTAGTTTGTAGGAAGTGGACACGACTTCTTCGATTCACGGAAATCAGTGGGTCAAAGTGCAAACTTAACATTACATCCAAATGGACACCTGTTTAAGTAACAGGTGGATGCCGAATGGAAGGGACGATTCCAAAACATCGTTTCAAACTGTAAAAATATCAAAATGGGACAACTATGTGGGGCTATCTAAACAGTCGATACAAAATATCAAAATATTTGAATGAAGTTTGGATTCATAGAGTCCGGGGCTAACAGCATTAGCTTGATTTAATTATTTATTTTTTCTACCTAAAAGACAGGAGTTTCTTAAAGTGGAGCACCTGTCTAGTTTCAATATCAGTTACTCAAACGTCTCAACCCTGTCTTGAGTGTGAGCGTTTAAGCACAAGATAAGGCCAAACATTCGTGGACCTTCTGCTAACGTTGTAAGTTAGCAAAACAAGCTCAGCACGTCTCAGCACATTTGAACATATTACTGTCGCATCAAACAGGAGCGGGGCAGCTGGTAGTTAAACAGATAGAACCACATGTTTCTCTCGCTCGGCAGGTCTTACCTGTAAATTCTTGTAGGATGACACCAACAGACAGAAACAGGACCCTCTGACACCTCCTCCTCTTCCGCCTCCTCCTCCTTCTTCTCCTGTAAAATTCACTGCTCGTCATCTGCAGTGTTGCAGTGGCGCCCTCAGACGGACAGTCAGCGAACAGCTTTAGTTTTACAGAGTTGGAGTGTTTGTTGGTGCAGGTTTCTCATTATTGGCTCGTTAGGGGCCCCTGCTGGTGAAGAGGACCACGGCGCCAGTTTCAGTGAGAAGGGTGTGTCTGCAGAGCCGGAGGCTGCACCCAGAGGGCTGCACCGAGAGGGCTGGACACTTCCGGTCGTGCATTTTTTATGTTACCACAATAGATGGTCACTGTAGTGCACAACACGGTTTAAATGCAGAACTTACAATTTTAAAGGATGATTTTGCTCAAAATATTCTTAGAATTTAAAAGATTATTTCAAGGAGTATTCCACTTTCAGTAAGTTTGTCTACAGGGCCAGAGGCTGCACTTTCAGGACCACATTGAGTATTCCACACAAAGTACTACTTCATATCCTACCTAAGATTTTAAAGGTTTGATTCACCCAAATAGCACTTATTACAATATCATGACTGGGTTGCTGAGACTTGTGTTAAGCAACATGAAATTTATACGTCCTTTCTCATTTCGTTTAGAGCCATGCTTTTATTCTGAAGGAGTGCACCGATACACGGAAGTGAAGTATTCAGTGAGTGCCGGGAAAATGTTGGTTGTCGTTTGATGAAGAGCCTAGTGAAGATGCAGTGGTTATACCTGTTCCATTAAGAAGCCTGGAATTAATTCCTTAACTTGCATTTAGACAAATTGTGCAATTATCGGGTAAAATAATAATGTAATCGTCTATAATGGCCTTTGTGGCGTCGAGATCTCAAACAGCACAATCTGAAAGGTTAGAAAGAGGCAGTACACACAGATAACTCTGGAGACAGATATATATTTATATTTATTTCATACAATACCATTAAATAAAAATAAAAGTTAAATACACAAACACACAAAGGTAAATTATCTCTATGACTCCTTGACCTGCATAAACATGAATGTTTATAACGTTATAAAACAAACAGTCCTCTTTGTGCAGCCTCTGGCCCTGCAGACACATACTATTGATTTCAATTGGATTCCTTCCTGTCATTTTCTTTTCTCTGTTGTCATTTTAACTGGAAAATTTTACATGCTCCCACCAGGGAAGAGAGGGACAAAAACAGCTGCGGTAGGTATGATGAGCTCTAATCAGAGGAAATAGTTGCTGCGGTTGGCAAAACCTGCAATCATAGTACATATGTATTCACAGGAGAAGTTATAACTGCTGACAAATACTCAGTTCAGTTGAATTCAGTTTTATTTATATAGAGCCAGTTCACAACAATAAAGTTTACCACCACTATGTCTGGTTGGTCATTCAGCAGCTGCCTGTCAATCTGGAACTTCAAGTCCCCCAGGATCTTTGTTCTGTTTGGACATAGAGATTTCTAACTCATTCTCAGCACAGACACTCCTGTATACTATCCCAGTAACTTCATTATGCCCTCTCACTGCTATTATGTGCCAGAATGTCTCAGGTCTTCTTCACACAGCCAGACTCTTCTGCTGCGGTAGACCACTGCCTCTATTGACCTGGTTCTCTGTGCCTATTATTGTACTGTGCTGCCCTTTAGACAAATGCGAAATAATAAATATGGTTGCTTAGTGAAACCAAATTTTGTATCATTATTATAATGGAATACACAAGGGAAAATCATTCATTTCACAGCAAAATCATAATGTTTTTTTTTCTTTACTATTGTATTTAGTAATAATAGTGATCTAAACTTTGTTTGCACTAAACAGCCAGAGTTATTATTTCATATCTGTCAGCAAAGATGCTCAAATTGTGAAGTTACAAATTTCCTCCATGTTCCTAAACGGAACAGCAGGTGGCGACAGAGACCATCTGAAATGTTCAGCTTCACTTTCACAAGGAAACCTTGAAGAACTGCATTATCCATGCACCTCAGTCTGTAACATTTTAGAGCTTTTTCATGCTATTGTGCTGAAGATATGCCATTAATTTACAGTGGATAAGGTTAAATACTGACTAAAGCAACAAAAGGCAAGTTTTACATTTTTTAAAAAATTTGACGGAGCAAAAAAAAAAAGTCATTTTATTAAGTCGCCAATCCCCAAACAAGCCACCAGAAGTGATACAGAACCAGGGGTCGTGACACTTAATGGCTGTGGTGTTTTATTTTTAGATGTTGGCCTCTTGAGAAATTTACAAAGGACTAGAGCTCACCCCAAGGTGCTGCAGTGGCAGCTCTGTGTCGTGCATTTTAAACAGAGAGGGGTGGGGTAGTGGAGGGTAAAGGGAACAACAGAGCAAGGGAAAAGAAGTTTGTCAGAGTTCATTAAGTATCAAGGGAACATCGCTGGAACTGGCAGCGTAAGCCGCGCCGGGGCCCTAGTGCCATTAATCACGACTGACAAGAAACCAGGGGCCGAGGGAGGAGGAGGAGGGGATGTGGAGGGCAGCGCTGCCAGAGACTCTGGTAGTGATTATAGAGCAGGGTCTAGGCAGGGGTGCTGAAGGTAAAAGACACCACAGCCAAGGCTACAAAGTTCAGCTAGCCTCACACAGATCACACTCACATAATCACAGGTAGACTGTGAAGACAGACATGTGACTCCAGGCTTTGAAAGCCTGACGGGGTAATTGCAGAGGGAGTATTTTGGCGTGGGACGAGAAGTATAGTGCAGCGTTGAGGCAGGATCCCTCCCTTTGTGTATTTCACCCTCTCTCCCTCATTTATATGAGCTGAGCCTCTGGCTTAATAGCATGCAGGAGGAAGAGAGTGGAAGTGCGGCAGTAACAGAGTGCCGCCCATATATCTCTGTCGTCCCGCCTTAGTTTCTCTGTGCACCCCCAGAAATCTTGTGGTAGCCCGCCACACTGCTGCCACCATGGAAGAAGAAATAAATGGGAGCAAGAAAGAGAGGGAGAAAAGAAAGAGGAGAGCTCGTGACTCGTGAAGATGGAGGCCTCTGTTAAGTGCTGTGCTTGAAAGCCCGTCCGGCCTCATTAGCTGTCAGTTGTAACAATACTGAGCTGGCAGCGAAGACTGCTTCCAGTCTCGGTGCCATAAATCACAGGCTGACAGGGCCCTGACAGGGCTGGGAACCAACACACATGCAAGACTTGCTTGCTTTCTGTCTCTGCTGTTCCCTTTTCTTTCTCCTCTCTGCCTCTTTTTCCACTGCTCATTCTTTTTCCTTCTTGATCTTCCATTCTCACTCCCTTTCTGCTCTTTCTTTGTCAGTACCACTCCCCTTCTTTCTCTTTATCTGCCTTTTTGTATTTTTTATCTATAGCTGGGAGTCACCAATTGTAATTTCGCTGTGGAAACACAATGACAATAAAGATTCTTGATTGATTATCTCTCTCTCTCAATCACACACACTTAGAACACATTGCAGCATGTCAGCAGACAGCTCAGGACACATGTGCTCACATACTATTTTTTTTGGCCTTTTTTGCTGTTCTATACATAAATGTGTTTGACAGAAGGGGTTTGGAAAAGTCTGTGATTCTTTGATGGATGAGATGTGTTCACTGGGTCTGTGCGTGCATGTGTGATTCATTCTCCTTATTCTGGCTTTCTCCAACATTTCTCAACCATGGCCAAATATGCAACATATACTGTTACATATATAAAAGTCTAGTAAGTCTAGCAGGTCTGACTTTGCAGCTGTCTTGGTTGCAATTCAGGCATTAAAATGTATTGTTAAATTATCAGTGGGTTCTATTTTAACAGTAACCAAATAAATATGTAATAAAACACCAGTTCACTTACAGCTGGACCAGTGGGAATTTTATTAAATGTGTAAATACTGCCTCCATACCATCTAAAATTACAAAACAGTAAGAAATTACCATTTTTTTGGTCTCTTCAGCATTTAAGAAAATCCATCAATTTGCTCTCTTAATAAGTGTAAACAATAATTCTGAAAAAGGATTCTACTGTCTTTCTGATAAATATGAAGCGAGGCTATTAGCTTAGCTTAGCACAGACTCAAAGTTTAATTCTGACTAAGACATAGAAAACCCAACTAAAACCACAACTTCTCTAATGTGTTTGTTAATGAATTTTTGGGCAACTTGTTGACCCTTTAGACAGATCCATGTTGTGTTTTTCCTGTTTCCAAACTTTATGTTCAGCTCGCCACCATTGGCTGTATATGTGCCACACTTACACTTGACATGGCTTCATTCAAGAACATCTCAGATCAGGGTAACATATCATCACCTTTTTCAATTTATATGGTGAACTCGTTAGCGGTTGCAAATTTAGGCATCCTGCAACACTGCCAATAGCCATGTTTCCATGGAACTGTCAAGCAAATTTTAAGCAAAAAATGCTAATGTTGAAAAATATAATAGTAAATGTTTCCATTAACTGCTTTGGAGTGAATAAACTTGGCTGCATTATGTCGTCAGAAGGTGCCAGTGTAGGCCACAATACTCATGGCTGTAATGAGAAAAAAAGAAGAAACAGATAAATCTTTGTTTATGCTTTTCAGAGTCAAAGGTAAAGAAAGAAACAGTTGATCAGTCATGTGACCCAAATACTTGTGTCAGAACTTATTTGGATTTTTTTTTTGAGTCGCAAACACATGCAACAATGGCAAAGTTTGTAAAAATTTTACCATTTCCACTAATTTTCTAATGTGATACTTCCCAGTGAGCATAAAGTGACATGTATCGTGATACATCACATAGTTGTCACATTGTGACACCACCCTCTAGTGGTCACATTCATTATGACAGAGCAAAAAAGAGTGATATGGTGGGGTTGTAGAGCCAGAAAAGTTTGCATGGGGAGGACCTCTGGGTGGAGGGATGGGTCAACAATACAATGAGCTTTAACAGAGGAGACTTTTAACCATGACTGCTCCTTTACCTTATGCATCCATCCATCCATCCATCCATCCATCCATTGACTTCCGCTTATCCGGGGCCAGGTTGCGGAGGCAGCAGGTGAAGCAGGTCACTCCAGACGTCCCTCCCCCCAGCAACGCTTTCCAGCTCTTCCTGGGGGATGCCGAGGCTTTCCCAGGCCAGACGAGATATATAATACCTCCAGCGTGTTCTGGGTCTGCCCCGGGGTCTCTTCCCAGGTGGATGTGCTCGGAAAACCTCCAGAGGAAATCTCCCTGGAGGCATCCGAATCAGATGGCCAAACCACCTCAACTGGCTCCTTTCAATGCGAAGGAGCAGCAGCTCTATTCCAAGCTCCCTTTGGATGTCTGAGCTTCTCATCCTATCTCTAAGGCTCAGCCCAGCCACCCTACAGAGGAAGCTCATTTCAGCCGCTTGTATCGGCAATCTTGTTCTTTCGGTCACGACCCAGAGCTCATGACCATAGGTGAGGGTTGGGGCGTAGATGGACTGGTACATTGAGAGCTTTGCCTTAAGGTTCAGCTTCCTCTTCACCACGACAGTTCGATACAACGCCCGCATTACTGCTGATGCTGCACCAATCCGCCTGTCCATCTCACGCTCCATTTTCTCATCACTCGTGAACAAGATCCCGAGATACTTGAACTCCCCGCCAACCCAGAGGGAGCAATACACCGGTTTCCGGCAGAGAACCATGGCCTCGGACTTGGAGGTGCTGATCCGCATCCCCGCCGCTTCACACTAGGCTGCAAACCGCTCCAGTGCGCGCTGAAGGTCATGATGTTAGGAAGCCAACAGAACCACATCATCTGCAAAAAGCATAGATGCAATCCTGAGGTCCTCAAACAAGACACCCTCCTCACCCCAGCTGTACCTTGAGATCCTGTCCATGAACACCACGAACAGGATCGGAGACAAGGCACAGCCCTGGCGGAGTCCAACACCCAATGGAAATGAGTTTGACTTTGTGCCAAGTATGCGGACACAGCTCTCACTTTGGTTGTACAGGGACTGAATGGCTCGTATCAGCAAGCCTGGTGCCCCATACTCCCGCAGTGCCTCCCACAGAGCCCCTTGGGGGAGACGGTCGTAGGCCTTCTCCAGATCCACAAAACACATGTAGACTTGGTCTACATGTGTCGAACTCCCATGACCCCCTCAGCAGCTCTGCAAGAGTAAAGAGCTGGTCCACTGTTCCACGACCGGGACGCAATCCGCATTGCTCCTCCTGAATCCGAGTTTCGACAATCGGTCGGAGCCTCCCTTCCAGCACCCTAGAGTAAACTTTCCCAGGGAGGCTGAGAAGTGTGATGCCCCTTTTTGAAAATGGGGACCACCACCCCGGTCTGCCACTCCACAGGTACCGTACCCAATGCCCACGCGACATCGTAGAAACGTGTCAACCAAGACAGTCCAACAATGTCCAGAGCCTTCAGCATCTCAGGGCGGATTTCGTCCACACCTGGCGCCTTGCCACCAAGGACTTTCTTAACTACCTTGGCGACCTCTGCCATGGATATGGACGAAAATTCCCCCAAGTCTTCAGGCTCTCTCCCCCACAGAGGACGTGTTTACCAGGTTCAGGAGTTCCTCACAGTGCTCTTTCCACCGCCCGACAATATCCTCAGTACGGGTCAACAGTTCTCCACCCCGACTGTACACAGCTTGAGCAAAGCCCTGCCTCCCCTTCCTAAGGTGCCAAATGGTTTGCCTGAACCTCCTTGAGGCCAACCGAAAGTCCTTCTCCATAGCCTCCCCGAACTCCTCCCACACCCGAGTTTTTGCTTCCGCGACTGCTGCAGCTGCCGCCCTTTTGGCCAACTGGTACCCGTCAGCTGCTTCAGGAGACCCCCGGGCAAGCCAAGCCCGAAAGGCCTCCTTCTTCAGCCTGACGGCTTCCCTCATGACCGGTGTCCACCAGTGGGTTCTTGGGTTGCCGCCACGACAGGCACCAGTGACCTTCAGGCCACAGCTTCTAACAGCCGCCTCTGCAATGGAGGATTCGAACATGGACCATTCAGATTCCATGTCCCCAACCTCCCCCAGGATGCAGGAGAAACTCTTCCGGAGGTGGGAGTTGAAAACCCCACAGACAGAGTCCTCCGTCTGACGTTCCCAGTTCACCCTCACTACACGTTTGGGTTTGCCAGGTCTGTCCGGCAGCCTTCCCCACCACCGGATCCAACTCACCACCAGGTGGTGATCAGTTGAAAGCTCTGCTCCTCTCTTCACCCGAGTGTCCAAGACATACGGCCGTAGGTCTGAGGATACGACTATGAAGTTGATCATTGACCTTTGACCTAAGGTGCTCTGGTACCAGGTACACTTATGAGCAACCTTATGCTTGAACATGGTGTTTGTTAGGGCTAATCCATGACTAGCACAGAAGTTCAATAACAAAACACCACTCGGGTTCAGATCGGGCAGGCCGTTCCTCCCAATCACCCCCCTCCAGGTTTCTCCGTCATTGCCTACGTGAGTCCCCCAGGAGAACTATGGAGTCCCCAGGTGGTACCCCTTCCAGGACACCACCCAGAGACTCCAAGAAGGCCAAGTACTCCAAACTGCTGTTGGGTGCATAAGCACAAACAACAGTCAAAGTTTTCCCGTCTGCATCCCGAAGTTGCAAAGAGGCAACCCTCTTGTTCTCCGGGGAGAACTCCAACAATTGTCGCTCAGCCGGGGGCTTGTGAGTATCCCTACACCCGCCCGGCACCTCTCACCCTGGGCAACTCCGGAAGAGGAGAGAGTCCAACCCCTCTCCAGGATTCTGGTTCCAGAACCCTTGCTGTGCGTGGAGGTGAGCCCAACTATAGCGAGCGAGCCAGCGAGGTGACGTTCCACGTCCCCAAAGCTAGTCTACGCCACCAGGGGGCGGTGCGCCTATACGCCCGCTCCTGCCTACTGACTGGTTGGCATAGCACCTGACCCCGATTTCTTGCCCGGTGGGTAGTGCCCCTCCCCTCCATGACCGGAAACTCACTTTTACAGCTCTATAAAGATGAGGGATACTTCAGATTTGTAGATCTGCAGTCCATCTCTCCAGGTGATGCCTCTCAGATTACACACTATATTATATTACTAAAAAAAAATATTGATTATAGATGCTTTAACGGACAGATAGGATCATGGTCATGATGTTGTCAGCAAGACAGTGGAAGGCAGTAAATAAAATACTGGTGGATGTAGTCTCTGAACTTCACTGAACTATTATATTTGAACAAGTAAAGAAACATGAAAAAGTTCATCTATATACATTGTATGAGGACAAAAACACCAATAAGCCAACATAAGGTTACATAAAACCCATAGGATATAATTTCCATTACTTGCAAATAATACCAGCAAACAATTTGGTGTTACAAAAACAAATACTTCTTAAACTATTAACCTGTTGCTTTAAGAAGCTGGTGCAGCTGGAAATAGCACCAAATGACTCCAGAGAAACATGACCCATCACCACCTCAGGTCAGAGAGGGACACAGCTTACTGCCACATTATGGGGCTACTGACATTCAGAGTTTCCAAGTGCAGCTTTAAATGTAAAGGCACGAGTGAATTAGCATTAGTGAAGGATGTTATGGTTTGTTTGTATCCATGAGGCCAAACATGAGCTGCTACAGCCGTCTGCCGACATCATTTATGGTGACGTGTGATGATGTATGTGACACGCCTGGAAAGGAAGGAAGTTGAAGAAAGCAGGGCTGTGGGTCATTAATCATTGGTCTGTGACACATGAACACAGACACTTATATTCCTACACACACACACACACACACACACACACACACACACACACACACACACACACACACACACAGTTGCTGAGCTTGCAAGTGTGAAAAAACTCAACTGAACATTTATTCAAACACTGAATATTCACAGTATGTACATGTCTGCGTACATATACAGAGAAGGAGCAGCTGAGCTACATGGCTCTGATTTTGTTGGACTCCCACCACTAACTCACACATTCCTCCCCCTGTATTCCAAAGTTGCATGTTTGACCTCTAAGAGGATTTAGAAGAGTTGGATGTGAAAGAGCCAGGGACACCTAAGGTTGAATTTTGCACCTAAGTGTCTTTGTTAGGTGTAGAAATGGTTACATTAACATCAACAATCAGTTGGTAGCCAGTTTCTGAAATGGGTGGCTCTGACTTTAGCAAAGTTTTGCTGAAAGATTGGGTAAACATTGTCCCTTCTCTGATGTGTTGGCCTTCAAAATGTCTTAAAAATGCAAAATTTGACAGAACTTTCTGGAATGTTGAAAAAACTCTGAGTGAAATGGAGAATTTTTGTCAGCCTATGAAGAGCTGGAGGTTAAAGGCTTTCACAGGTCCAACCTGAGGTAAGGTACATGCTAATTAACTGCCAAAAGCAATGCTGTAAACCATTTTGTTTAAACCTGCAATAACTGCGAACACAACCGATTATTACTTTTTTTCATTAGATAGAGAACAACATAAATATTTATTTGAAGTTGTGTTTCTGGCTATGTGGCATTGTATGTTGAGTCTCTTATAGCTCATCTTTGTTCTCCACCAACGCCTGACAGAAACATTTGCCTCTATAGCTGCTGAAGGATCCAGAGCATTCACCAGCTAGTTTTGTTGTATACTGGTAGAAGCTGTACATGTAGCATACAGTCATTTTTAAAAAAGTTTTGTTGCTAAAAACAACTATGATGTGACTGATGACAGCGAGAGAATGAACCACATTCCCAAGAATGGCAGGGAACTGCAGAGTAGCGTGATCATTTCCTGTGAGTTTGTCACAATGAGCAACTCCTTTAATACTACATGTAATCATTTGATTCATTGACACTGTAGAAATATTTGTTGTAGCAGCTTTAAAGTAAAGCCTGTAATTCAACCAGTTTGTTGCAGTCCGTTGGTTTTATTTGGAGCCTAACATGAGTGTTGTGACACAGCATGATTTACTTTTACTGGTTTGGGAACCCATCCTCATGCTCCTCTCTTCGTGTCTATGTATCATCTGTAACCATTACTGTTTGAAAGTTTAGGATGTCCTGCTCTTCACTGAGCTGCAGAGTCCCAGAGGAGGTCCTGGCATAAACTTACACAACCGGCTTCTCTCTGCAGTGCTACATTAATCTTCCCCTGGTTGCAGAAATCTCCCTTTAACATCTTCCTCACGGGTGTCCCCCTGCTTTTGCTTCATGGTGAAAATTATTAGAGGACGTGTGTGTGATTGTGTACAGGCATGCCCATATGTGGTGCATGCATGCGTGGGTGGACATGGTAATTGGTCCTGTGAATGTGCTGGGGTCTGCTCAGGGCAAATGATGCTGCAGTGTATGTACAGTGTGGTACGGTGCTGAGCTGTGGGGGTGTGGGAAAGCGATCATTGTGGACTTCAGAGGGAACTGAGGAAGAATGAGGAAATTGCAGACAGATAGGCCTAATGGTCGTGCTGAGGGAAGAGGTTGTAGGGCCAACAGCTGCTAGCCATCCATCTGGACCAGCCTGAACTGGACTGCTGTGACGTATTCACCTTCAGGGGACTAGAGCGCTGAGACTTTCCATCAGAGCTGGGTCAGTAAGTATTTCCAAAAAACTCATGGGGTTTATTTTAAAATCCCTTCAAGGCCTCATTTATTCACATGCAATAAGATTAAACTTCATTTACGACTGTGTTGCAACAGCAAATAGTAGAATGATACAAAAAAAACAGAGCAGAAAAACAAAATAAAAACAGAATACTTGAGTTTTGCAAATGACTGGGTCCTGTTTATGCAGAATGTATAATGGAATTCATTTATTTTCCTTTTTAGTAATTTATTACAATATATACTAAACTATCTGGTTGAGATCATAATTTGGTCGTGAAGAGTAAGACCAGCTTGTGTCAGGAACCAGAAAAATGAACTGACACTGATATTTTTTCTGCTACTCGTTGCTCTTCATTTGTCGGAGATTACCTGTCAGACAGACAATGTGGGAGATCCTGTGATAAGTTTTTCCTTGAATGTTTTGTCAGTGAAGTTTCAATTTGGGTGGGTGATGCACATTTCTTTATCTGTTTGTCTTTGTTTTTCATGGCCAAAACCTTTTTCTGGGAATTAGTGAAAATCATTTCTCGGAATAATTATCTGGCAAATCTAAAACATCTCTCCAACTAAAAAGTTTTACCCAAAAGTAAGCGTTTCAAACACATAATGTAAAACATTTTGGTGCACTGAGCAGTGTGTGTCAAACTGTATGGGTGAACTTTTACAGAATGCAGTACACGATGGAAACTGAATAGAAATCTTGGAAACTTTCCAGTACAAGACAAGATTGTGTGCGATGAAAAGCATCAGCGTATGCCAACATAGTCTCTCAAACGTTTGTGAACACATATTTCCCCTGAAGACTCCAGTGACTCATGAAAACTATGTGCCTCCACCAGTAAAAACAGACGCGTCATTCTGACCTGTTGGTCACATGAAAAATGTTGGCTAACAGGTCTGGATAAATGAAGGAACGTTTGTTAGTGTTAGTCTGAATGGTTTTGGTTGTCATTAAGTGACAGGAATTTCCACAGAAATTTAATCTTGACTTAGCCGGTTTGCTCACTTGAGATGGACTTTATGCCCTTACCACAGACTGTATATAAAAGATGGATGTAGCCTTATGGTCTAAGAAATGCCTTAAACCTGCATTCTTTCTAACAGTCAGTGGGGGGCGACTT
Source organism: Amphiprion ocellaris (assembly GCF_022539595.1). Taxonomy (NCBI): domain Eukaryota; kingdom Metazoa; phylum Chordata; class Actinopteri; family Pomacentridae; genus Amphiprion; species Amphiprion ocellaris. The sequence goes on along the minus strand of NC_072771.1, from coordinate 13,088,489 downwards.
CTCTGGCTGTAAAATGAAGCTTGATTGTATAGAAGTCAGTGAGAAAGTGATTCTACTTCTTACCCTCGCCTTCTTGCCTGTACACTGTATATGGAATTCTAGCTTCAAGCTGGTTAGGGTTAGCTTGTACTGTAAACAAGGACAAACCGCTAGTCTGTCTTTGTCCAAAAGTTTTTTAAAAATCTGTGACGCCCGGATAGCTCAGCTGGCTGAGCAGGCGACCCATAACAGGGACTATAACAGCGGTGGTGGGTTTGAATTCAGCTCATGGTCATTTACTGCATATCATTCCCCCACTCTTCTACCTGTGTTTCCTGTCTCTCTCTCCACTGTCCTATACATAAGGCCAAAAAAAAACTTTAAAAACCCAACTATTAAATAAACTGGCTAAATAATACATTTTATGTCATACAAAATGTGTAAATTGACAAGGCCTATTTTTTGTGGAAGGGGTTATGCGCCAGATTCTTTCTTGCTTTCTATTATTATTATTTTTTTGGCTATTTTTGACAGGCTAGTGAAGAGGCAGATAGGGCAGATAGGAAAGGAGGAAGAAGCCCTGCAGCAAAGGACCGTGAATGGGAATCTAACCCAGGCCTCTGTGTTTTGGATTATAGCCCCTGTTCAGGGGTCACTTGCATAACCGATTAAGCTGTCTGGGCACTTCTTCTTCTTGAAATTCTGTCATCACCATGAGTGGAGGAGAGAAAAACTTACAGCTTTAGAACTTCAGAGGGGCAAGTATGTGGATTTAGTCTCTTTTGGACAGAGCAAGGCTAGCTAATTCCCAGTCTCCCGTGCCTATGCTAAGCAAAATTAATCATCCCTTGGCTCTAACTTCAAGTCTCTCTTCATAAGTTGATTAAACTCCTAAAATGCATCTCTGTGTATCAAAGTTTCACATTTAGAAGTTTTGTTTTCCACCCACAGCAGCCCAAGCACATCAGCTCACTACGACTCTGCGCAACAACGCTATGCTATGTTGTGGAGTAATTCAGCCATACATGTTAGAACCAGAAATCGATTTATACAAAGCATTATGACAGAGAAAGCAAACATTTATTCCATAGACATGAGAATAGTATTGATCTTCTCATATAACTTTTAGCAACAGTTAGATGAGAAGAATTTTTTTTTTCAAACTGCAAACAAACACACTCAAAAATAAGTTCCTCTACTTAACCAAACCATAGCTGACCTTTTGCACGTGAGTCTTTACCCTGAGTGAAGCGTACTGTCTTCCAGCTGGAGCTTCATATTTAGCACACAGATACTGTATGACAGTAGTATTGATCTTTTCACCTACCCCTCAGCAAGAAAGCAAATAACTGTATTTCTTGAAATGCCAAACTATTCCTTGTAAACACTGAGCTCATTTGAAAACAAGTCATGACATTGTGCTCTCATCTCTTAGTGAGCATGACCCTGCTCTACAAAGAGGTGTGTTTGACTGATGTTATCTACAGCACAGGCCAGATAAACATCAGTTATAGTTGAGCAATGAGAGAACTATTGCTTATTCTGTTCCAATCTCATCCATGAGGAGGGATATTGGCAAGTGACAGATGAAAGCCTAAGTACCTCTGGACAGCTGTTTGATTCATTCTGGATGTAACATCGATCCTGCTGTTGATGTTCAATCATGGAGCCATGAAATTTTTAAAAAAAAAAGGGGGCTCAGCTCTCCTTCTCTGGGTTGTGTTGTTGATTTGTCAGAGCAGAGGGTGAAAGCTGATGAGGTGAATTTACTCACTGCTCTGCTGTGTTCTCTGATCCTTCCTCATCTCATGTGGACCAACACACTCCCTGCTTCCTCTACACCACCGCACATATGCATACATGTGTGTGCACACAAATGCACGGCTTGCACTCTCACACACACTATGACTTACGCACACATAGCCTCTAACCTCACTATGGTCTCACACAGCAGGCCTGCCATAAATCAATGGGCAGGATCATGTCTGCCAGTTAGACTAAACAAGAGCATTTGTGAGGATTTGCTCTCGCCCATTAATCATCTTGACAGCTTGAAAAACACATTTCCCCTTTAATGACTGTATTTGGATAATCAGCTCTGTTTCCCTTCCCGCCCTCTCCCTGGCTTGCCCTCTCCTCCTATCCCCTCCACATTTTCTTTCCTTTTTTTTTTTTCTTTTTTGCCCCAAGCGCACTTATAGGCATGAGGGTACCTCACTATTAGGAGCTGGGAGGAGGGACTGCAGAGGTGAGGGAGGGGTCTCAATGTCCAAAAAAATAAAAATAATCACGCTGCCTGTGGAAAAAGTTTTTTTTTTCAGCCTTGCTCAACAAACCACAAGGCCCCTGCTAATATAAACTTGTGTATGTGAGTACACACTCTCACACTGTCCTGCTAAATTAAACACAGAGAAGTCATGGATGGCGTAGAACTGCTAACATGAACCATGAACGTCTTAATGTGTGAAGGTTTGTTGTGAATTTAGAAATATAAAGCAGTCCATGTGATGTCAAAAATGTGACACAAAATGTGAGATGATTTGGCCATGAGCTCTGACATGTTGCAATAAACAGGACCACATGTATATGCAAAGCCACAAGACTATTTCTAAATAAAAAATGACTGAGTTTATTTTCAATGTTCTAAAATTGTATTTGAATTGTATAACCTGTTGCAGCTGATAAGTTCCAGTTACTTAAGTTCCAGTGAGACAACATTTGTATGCACGTCTGACATGGCTTCTGTCCATCTGCAGGACACTGCAGCTTATTAGTGTGAAGGAATCAGGCCACTGTGCCACACTGGTGCAGCAATGTCCAGACACTCTGGATCTGTCAGTGCAGCACCTTAGGGAGACACAAGAAGCTGAAAGAGACACACAGAGAGGTTTAAACACCCTCTTTAAAAAAAAAAATTTAAAAAAAAGTTTCAGCTTAGCAGAATGAACAGATGAGAAGACTGTTCTGCTGGTTTGATAGTATGCACACTGAGCCAGAATATAAAAGCAGCATTGCAAATAGACTTTTTCTGATTAGAGAAAAAGTTAGAAAAGAGTAACATTTTGCCAACTGTGCACAAAAAGTCTTTGAGATGTCCAGCTGGTGATAATTTTGCAGCAACTGAGTTTCACCACACTGTGGTTGGGTGTGTCTTTGAAGTGATCAGATAGTGACCAGTACATTGACTCTCCTTTGACCAGTGACTGTAACAGTTCACTGTAAAATGCAGCTTTGTTCAAATGACATTATGCCACAGATGAGAGCAAGCAAGAATGCACAGTTAGCTGCTGGATGCTGGCTGTCAGTTAGGGCCGAAGCAAATCATTTATCATCTAAGAAATCATGCTTTGGATGTCCAACAACACGTTCCTGTTGCCCAAAATGTCTGCCAACTTTGCTGAGCCCTTTAGAAGAGCGGTACATGAGCCACATTGACAACCTCATTTACTCTGTGTGTCGCAGATGTGTGACACTACGTGGTGCAAATGGTGGACACACTTCTTACCGACTCTAAATCTACCTGTTATAATTTCTAATGTAGTATGTACTTTGTTGTTTCATGGCATCCATTTCATTGGAGGGGTGTTCTGTGTTGGAAAAACAAATACTTATCCCCTATGTAAAAATGAAAAAAAGAATTTATTATAATATTTAATGCTGTTTATATTTTTTTCAGTGCACATACATGGTAGCATAAGAATGATATCTGCCCTGATGTGAAATTGGATATCTTCTACTTATTACTGTCATTCTCCAGCATGATATTTATAAACTGAGGTGAAACAAAAGATATGTGCAGCACCCAAACAAAATGATAATTTGAGCAAAATATTGGTTGTCAGTCATCATTGCTCAGCCTAAGTTGTAATACTCATTGTTCACATATCCAATGTATAATTATTCAAATACAAAGGAAGAGAAAAAACAGCGCGCATGTATCATTGAGTGAACAGTATGTGTAATATACACAAATGTGTAATGTATGTGTGTAGTGTGTGTGCAGCTCCGGCTCCTGCAATGTGTTGACATGTGGAATAATGTATGTCTCGGCACTGCTGTCTGAATAGAACACTGCTGAGTGATGCACACAGACGCTCTGTTTGCCCCTGGCAGCTGAAGTCATACTCAAATGGCAGTCAGTTAACAAACATCTCATGTGTGTTAAGTAGCCTCAGAGAGAGTTTGGCTTAAGGATTGTAAATGTACATGATATCACACACGTCATCACAATCACATTCACAGTTATGGACAATTTGTGAGTCTTATTTTTGTGTGTCTATTCATTAGTTTTCAGAAAGGTAGAGTCTGCCATTAAAGTAGCACTAATCCTGCTGGAAAAGTTAAGCAGCTAATATAAAGAGTGTGTAATCTGGCAGGAGTGCAGTGGATAAGATGAGTGTAATCATCATAATGGCAGCCTCTGAGTCAGTGTTCCCATGAAGGGGAGACATAAAACAGACATAAGGCCCTTGTTGCCTAAAGTGACTATATTATGACCACAGACCATCCCGAAGTGGAAGAACTAACCAAGTTGTCAATCAGAGAATGAATCATGATTGTCAGTGATGTTGCTTGTTCTTGCCAAGGCACGCTCCCTTCTGAACACCCGTGACATCTTCGCCGCCATCTCCCAGCACGGCAGCAAATGGAATCCAGCTGGACAAGCGGTCCAAGCGCTATTAGCAGTGCACCGTACTGTAATTGCAACATTCATTTCTCCTCTGGTGGTTAGGGAGGGTATGTCTATTAACGGTGCTCACTCACACCACTGGAACTTTGGAGAGACCACAGCAGCTCTGGGCAGCTTTCCATGATCAGGGCAAGGAGGTCTGCCAAGGTCAGATCTGGATGAAAATTAAATCAAAGCCACTATTTCTCTATCTGAAACTGTACAGCTGAGCTGACAGCAAAGCTTTGTTACCAATCAATAAATTAATCAACCCAAAAAGCAATTATACAACCTTTTATATATTTTAAGCACATTTTCAGTTGCATATTATATTTAATTTGTGCTAGACTTGTATTTTACATCCAATAACTCAAACTAGTAATATAGTATAGTTTTTAGATGTGCATGCCACTATGATATACGTACATTACTTCAAAATAAAATGTATATATTCAAGATGTACTCTGGCTTCCTCTCACAGTCCAAAAACATGCTGAGGTTAATTGGTGATTCTAAATTGTCCATAAGTGTGAATGTGAGTGTGATAGTTTGTCTCTTTGTATAGCCCTGTGATAGACTGGTGAGCTGTCCAGGGTGTCCCCTTGAAGGCAGGGGACTGCCTTCAACCTAAGTCAGCTGGGATAGGCTACAGACCCCTCCGCAATCCTAATGAGGATTAAGCGATGTATAGATAATGGATGGATGGATATTCAGGATGTTTTAGGATCAATAAGTCGTCATGAACTGTTGGTATCAAATTGATCAAGACACAGCTGAAAAGCAGGTCAGATGATGTTGCAACGCACATTTTCACATTTTATCCTTAAATGTAAAAATTTATTAAACATATATTGAAGACTTTAAAACAAATCACTATATTGTTATGTTAGAATTCAGCATGATAATTTAAAGCCTCTTAAGTAATTTATGGGTGCTGTTAGCTGCATCACACAATTCTTGCAAATGTTTCTTCATCATGTCAATTGCAAAAAATAAAAAATTGCAACAGCCCTTTATCATATCCTTATCTAATGCTGCTGCTGCTGTTCAGCATTTTTAAAAACATGTTTTTCAGAGGTGAAAAGATCAATGTCACTCACATTTCACACAGATAAAACAACCGTATCAGTCCACTCAGCAGGAAAGCAAATAATGGTATTTCCTCAAAATTATTAAAATCTTAGTGTCATATTATCATTTTTCCATCACTGTAGTTGTGCCTTTGAAAGAGCTAGAACACAGCCATTGCTGTCAGTAGACTCTCTTTAAATTACTGTAATTTTTCATAATAGGTGGCTCCTGCTCCTTTTTGTGGAGATCAAAGGTGGGAGGAGCTGTTCCAGGCACCTCTGGTTCCAGAAGTAAAAGTCCCATTTATTTTTCCCATAGAAAATGTTGCATAACTTACATTTGGTACATGTGTACAATTTAGATTGTCATCAAACTCTCTCAGTCCAATCTGCAGTCCAAATGATTAAAGACCCACTCTGGCATATGTTGTTTACTCTGTTAACATGTCCATATGGTGTTTTTTTCCATGCAGAAAAATTTATCATGGGTGAAATGTGCAGTAAACACCATATCTGAGCATTTCCACCTCGAAACTTTAGTGCACTGATTCAGACTTAAAGGATTTCATATAGAAGAAGCCTAAACTACCACGTGTCAGCTTGCAGATGAAAAGTTAAAGATACAAACTTGTACAGTCTATGTTAATTTTTTCCAACAGCAAAGAAACATCAATTGCAATTGCACAAGTTACTAACTGTAGGCGAGAGTTATACACATCCATGAGAAGGAAATGTTTTGTTAGAAATTAGTAACTATGATGCCGCATTTTGTTAACGACAAAGTACCAGTCAGAGGCAGCAATTGTACCCTCTTCTTCTCTGTAACAATAGTTCCCAAGGATCATGGGTGCTGTAGTGTTTAAGCCAGAATTGCATCTCTCTGTCCTGAAGGCCAGCATATGTGGGGGTAAAGTGGATACATTTGCACACCAATTGGTTTAATTTTGGTTGTCAGTCTGTGCCCTGATAGGAGTTGAACCAATCAGTCAGCTTACTTCTTGAGCAGGTCAACAGGATGTGTTTCCTGCAGTTGCCCAGAACAGCCTTCTTTAGGCAGGTCCTCAGAGATGTTCATGTCACCGATGCATTAAGAAGAACTGGATGCCCACAGTCAAGTAAAAAACAGTTCAGTGGTGGAGATAGTTTTCCAAGCTTCTACCTTGAGATACCTGGATGTTTCACATGCTGTCAGAAATCTTGGCCTGTAGACCATGTGTGCTAGTGTCCTTCTTCAAAAAGCCCACAGTCATCATATGCAATGGAGATTTTTGCTGGTTTAGCTGGCAGACTTCTGGATAGCTTCTCACACACACAAGTAGGCATGAATACAATAATTATACAGCTTGTCTACACTTTACAAATGTTATCACTCACTGGATTGAATTCTATCAAAGAAAAAATTTGACGGTTTGTAATGCTCAGATAAGTGTATTTACTGTTTTACAGTCTGATGAATGTGTGTGTGTGTGTGTGTGTGTGTGTGTGTGTGTGTGTGTGTGTGTGTGTGTGTGTGTGTGTGTGTGTGTGTGTGTGTGTGTGTGTGTGGGGGGGGGGGGGGGGTGGGGTGGGGGGGTACATCATGTGATGAATGAGGAAGTCCTGGTTTGTCTGCTATGCCATAATCTCTAAACAGCCTGGCGTTGTTCGTTTGTTTTGCTTATGTGTATCTTTTTAAAAACATAAATCAGACATTAAGCTTGTCCACCATACAACAATTAGGACAAAATATATGTTTTTAAAAATAGTAATGAATCATTTAAAAATGATGGGCATGCATGAACCAAGAAGGTTGTTACAATATATCCCCAATAATGTCTTGTGTTTCTTTATTGATGTACACTCTCAATGCTTACTTTGCTGGGTTGCAGTTTTTTAAAAAACTGTAAAAAGGAATACAGAACAGGAAAAAAGCACTTCCATAACCACTCTGCATCTTTGTTACAGTGGATTCAGGTCCTTGTTGGAGAAACTCAAACCTGCTTCCTGCCTCAAATCAAGAAGGGCCCAAATCATGTGTCACTATGCTGTTGCCCATTTTGCCATGTTAAGCCTGAACGTCAATCAATCTATTTTATTATCGATATCTATACACCTCTTGATCCTCATTAGGGTTGTGGGGGGATCTGAAGTCTATCCTAGCTGACTTAGGGTGAAAACAGGCGACATTCTGGACAGGTCACCAGTCTATCACAGGACTATACATAGAGACAAACAATCACACTCACATTCACACCTACAGACAATTTAGAATTAGCAATTAACCTCAGCATGTTTTTGGACTATAGGAGGGTTCCGGAGTACCCGGAGAAAGCCCATGCATGCACAGGGATAGCACACAAACTCCATGCAGAAAGATCCCGGGAAGACTGGGACATGAGCTGGGGATCTTCTAGCTGCAAGGCGAAAGTGCTAACCACCAAACCACTGTGCAGCCCTAAGCATGAACATCAATTTTTTAAAAATGATTTCTCTTTTTCTGAGAAAAGACCACAAACTGATATGTGAACCTGAATCTGCACATACCTTTATCTACATACACTACCAGTCAAAAGTTTGGACACACCTTCTCATTCAATGTTTTTTATTTATTTGTATTATTTTCTACATTGTAGATTAATCCTGAAGATTAACATTTTTAGTTTACAACATAATTTCATATGTATTCTTTTACAGTTTTGATGTCTTCAGTATTAATCTCCAATGTATAAAATAATTAAATAAAAACCACTGAATGAGAAGGTGTGTCCAAGCTTTTGACTGGTAGTTTATACGCCCTCTCTATAAACTGGGTCACTAATAATGCCACTGTATCAGCTCTGGCTGTTGCCCACAATTATACACTGTCAAACCTTTCATTTCCTCTGACCAAGCAAACACTACTGTACTTGGAGGTGTGGGAGGAACAGTCAGTCTGCAAAACAACCTGGAAGTCTTTAATGTGGCTGTTATTTTTTTTCACAGAGAGCATTTCAGCATGCCTCACTGCAGACGTGAATGAGAGGGGAGTTGAAACAGGCATGTAAAAGAGTCAGTCACTGGGTTTATGTGGAGAAATAAAGCAGAGATTGTGTGACAGGCCCTGATGAGGGATGTGTTCACGCCATCTGGGTTGCTTTAACACTGCGGTCACTGTTGGATGCCAGAGGCTCTGTATTGTGTCCTGATGTTAAACACAGAGGTGGTAGTCATGGAGTTGAGGTTAATGTTTTGTTCTGAAGACACAGAGAGCAGGAGAGAGAGAATGAGTGAGTACCCTTGCTCTCTCTCTCTCTCTCTCTCTCTCTCTCTCTCTCTCTCTCTCTCTGTCCTGGCTGTCAGCAGCGATGGTGAGCCGGTAGAGCTGGCGTCTAATTGAAGAGCAGCTCCACACCCTGTCGTCATTAATCACCAGGCCTGTCAGCCGCTGCTCAGGACCTCACAGTGGCACTCCGCACCGTCTCTGCACTGACGCACAGAGGGGAAAATATTAGTCCCCTCCATCACCATCACCACCTCCGCTGATACTACTACTCTGATTACTTCAGTCATTCTAGCATCATTACTGTGGCAACCACCTTCACTGACTCGTCTACATGACTACAGCTACTCTTATTTCTTCAACTACTATTCCAACAAATGAATAACCTAGTCTTTAATCTTTTTGATTTTGTATCAGTTAAAAAACAAGCAAGCTTCAACATGTGAACTAGGGTTTTCAGAAATGCTGGTTCTTCCCCCCTTTTCCAGTTGTATGCTAAACTAAAGTTAGATTTGCGAGTGGTATCAATCTTCTCATCCAGCTTTTGCCAAGAAAGAAGAAAATGTCAAACTATTCCTTTCAACAGTTAGACCGCAAAGACTTTATTTCTAATAATAGCAAAAAATAACAAAAAAAAAATCTAATAAAATACATGTTAAGGAGGATGGAACCCTGTCATAATAATTTTTTTTAATAATAATAATAATAATAATAATAATAATAATTTTATTTTGTTAATAAAAAAAGGACTATGTTATTAAATAACGAGGAAAATTCCTATATTTTTACTGTGGAGTATCACTGTCAGGATGTATTTATCAGATAGTGGCTCAGAAGTGTTTTGAAAATGCTAATATTAACTCCTTCATCTTGACAAAATGGTGACAGTTGAAGGATTTATGTCTTCGCTTGGTGTATATTTAATTTTGTTAGTGTGATTACATGGTACATGTGTAGATGGGTCTAAGCCTTAGATGAATATTCCCTTTCCTTTTATTCGTGTTAAGCATTTACACAGCTTGCATTTAGTATCTAAATTTATGGATAAATATAACAGAATAACCTCTGAATTCAAATATCTATAAAGGAAAAAAGGAATAATGTAATACTAAATTGCTTTGTAATGTGTTATATTTTACCTTGCAGCATCCCTGTCAGGATGTACCCAGTCTAGAGTCAGCATTTGGCTCAGAAATGTTTAGAAGTGCTAATATTTACTCCCTCTTCTTAACAAATTGGAGACAGCTTGAGGGTTTATCTCTACAAAAATGTTCCTGCAGTTTGGAGCTCATTTAACTTTTTTAGTGCGACTAAACGGAGAGATTTTATCTTAACATTTTATAAATTGGTTTTATACATCCATGGACATATGATTGTTTGTACATGTGCAGATGGGAAGAAGTAAGTGTAATTATACATACTGTACGCACAGGGAATGTGACCTACAATGTATGTCAATATATATATATATATATATATATATATATATATATATATATATATATATATATATATATATTTATATAGCATATATATATATATATATATATATATATATATTTTTTTTTTTTTTTAACATTTTTCTCTTAATTTTAAGGACTTCCAATAACATAAGGCCAGCACTTTGAGTGAAAATAACATTTGTGTTGCTACAGTCCCACTGAATTCAGTCTCACGTGTCACCCTCTGTGGACAAAGGATCAGGGCACACACAACACACACACACACACACAGACACACACAGCCTCACACAGACGACATAAATGGAGTGTGTGGGTGTTGACTCAGCTGCGAAAGTGTGGGGGAAGAAGATAGATGGAGGAGATTGATGAATGCCGGGATGGGGAGAATAGTGAGGCATTTGATGAACGAGTGTAAACTGGCAACAGTAGAATTAATTCCACCTCCCCGACAAGATTGCAAGTTCTCCCCTCTGCATGACCTCCAGCATGAATCATCTCCACATTGAAGCCAATGTAACCAATCCTCTATCTATAGTTTGTAAAACAGCATCCCAGCAGCCGCAGTCATATCAAAAGCAAGATAACAGTGTAGATGTGTTTCACCCTTTGTGTAAGAGAGGTACCTGCTCTTCTTCAATCAGTCTTCACCTGTACTTCACCAAGGCAACTATAGGGGGCAACATAATCCAGAGTATATCTAGTGGGACGACTGTAAGAAATATGTTGCACTAAATACATACAGTATGTGCAATACAGCACTAAATCCAGAATATCCTTGACCCATTTTGTCTAGACTGCTTTATGAACTCTAGCAAAATAGCAACAACAAGAAAGTAAGTCTGTCTTGTTCCGGACAAGTGCTTGGATCCAGTTTCCAAAGAAGAAAAATAAGTGTAGTGTCCTAAAGAGCTGCCCAGAGCAATGATCAGGGCGCCGTGACCTTGCTGGTGTGGCAGGGGCTGGATGTGGTTTGGGAGGGTCATCCATTTTGTTAATGGTCCTGTCAAGTGACACCTGTGCTCGCCTCTCCCCTGTCTGGAGTGCTAATGAACCGCGAGAGTAGAGGAGTCTGGGAGTCGGGGTCAATAGCCGCCTCGGAGACTAGATCCTCAACGCTCTCCGCCACCTACCCCTGTCAGCCAAATAGAGTGGAGACACAGACACATTATCAGGCCCAAAACACTCTAATGGCAGCAGTGTGGCTTTAAGATAGACCAACTCCTTCCCTTCGAATTAGTATCTAACGGCTGTGAGTCAGGAGCGCTGACTTCAGTAAACCACAACGCAGCAGAAAGCAGCAAGAAAATGGCTCTTCACATCAGGACACCAGCCTCCATGTTTGTGGTTCCTGTAAGAGAGCCCGCTCTCCTCAGGGGAGGTGTCAGTGCTTTGATGAATATTTCTCTATTAACCGCCTCCCATTGTCAGCTCTGGCCTTTGTGTTGCAGGCCAATCTGTCAGACCGTGAGGAGATCCTGGGTCGACACCTCCCTCAGGTCATTATTGAAGTCCCAGTGACCCAACAGCCACTCCACATATCCATCCACTCTGCTGAGAAGGCTGTTTTCAGACCTCACAAACAAGAATCAGCAATTAAAAGCTGCACTCAGAACAACAAAAGCAATGTGGATGATGGAAGGAGGAGGAGGGCTGGAGGTCCTCAGAGACTAGCTAACAGGGCTAATGTGACCCAGCCTGCCCTTCTTGGGACAGCCCTGTCAGCTGATATGAGCCATGAAATATTACACATAGCCACATATAGCATGGCTGTGAGAGCCATAATGATAGATAGTCTTAGATAAGTGCAGTGTTGCAGTCTGGCAAGATTTACTGCATCCTCTGCTACTTCATGACGCTATATATAGAATTCAATGAGGAAAAAACAAGTTAAAATGCAACCATGTATCATTTATTTAACAAAATAAGACCTTTTCCTGTTGGTCGGATAGCACAGCCATCATTGCTTTTATTTAAGTCATAGTTTCTTATCGCGCCACCATGTGTGTCGGTGACCCCAACCTGCTGGCCCCCGGTAAGCTTGAAAAAATATTACATCTTTGCATATTTACAAATAAAAATAATGGCATTGTTCAAGATATTTCTCAAGGACATGCAATTCTCCAGAGTCTGAATAGTGGAGGATGAAAAAAAAAAATACAACAGCAGAGAGGAAAGGAGATAAAAAGAGGTCCTCAGAATAAAGCCTCGCAGTCCATCTTCATCATGGTGCAACATTTTTATTTTTAGAGTGTATGATAGGCATAATGGTACTATACTTAAATCATTCTTTTCAGTTAGAATACTTAAGAACATTTTATTTGGACAGCAAAATTTCCCCCCCAGAGTTGAATACCAAGCGCTTCAGTGAAAAATAAATACAGACTTTCAGTTCTGGGAAACAGATATTGAGAAAAACAAAACAAAACTAAAATCAAGACTGTCATAATAATCCCACAATTTCATCATTTTCAAGCTCTGCTTCCCGCCGTCTTTAATCACCAAAGTCTGTTGGTTCTCTGCTGCAGACCATCCATCACAGTCTTGCCTTTGGAGCACCAGTCACAATCCTGAGGCTAACAGGTGGTATTCCTGGCAGGCATGCCAGCAGGCATCATGCCCTGTACTGGTGATGACCCCAGTCTCAAGAATCCATCTTCAGGGCAGCTCTGGAGAGTCCAAGCTGGTGCCTGCAGTCTGTGGGCATCAACGCTATTTCGGATGTCACTGGTATCCAAGAGCTGAGGCTGAGCCCAGTCTCTGACTGTAGAGGGCATAGGGGGAGTAATAGGCTGAGGAGGAGGGGAGGGATGGCATAGGAAGTCCAGGGGCTCCGGGCAAGTGGGTTTTACTGTAGGGGTGATAACGGGCCAGGCCCAAGCCAGGAGAGCCTCGCAGGGAGAATGAGCTGGGTAGGGTACCTGGGCTGCTGGGTGGGGGCAGGTGGAGATGGCAGGAAGCTGTAGACGAAACTGATGAAGGGTAGGCTGACAACAGCTTACTGTCCACCATCCCCGGCAGGGCTGTATGGGTACGCAAGTGGGCTAGTAGCTCTTCTGATGTGGCAAAACGCTTGTCACAAGGACCTCCGACAGACACCCAGTTACAGGCGTGGGGCAGCGGTTCATTGGGGAGCATGAAACCGTACGTGTAGAGAGGGTGGGAGAGAGAGGGAGTGCTGCTTGAGGATAAGGAGCTGGAGTGTAGGGAGTGGAGGTGGTGTGAGGGGTAAACCAGGGGAAAACCAGACTTAAGGCTGGAGGGGTCGTGGACACAGGTGGAGCAGTTACTGCCTCCTAGGTGGGGAGCGTTGGGGTAACTCAGACAGTAAGGGTCCCGACACAAACCCTGCATCAGAGATGGAGGTGAGGCTCCAGTGAGCGGGCTGGAGCTGGGGTGCTTCCCTGGAAGTCCTAAGCCCAAACTTGACTTGGTAGGATCCAAGCCGGGAACAAACTGGGAAGGGTACCCAGCATAGGCCCCCACAATGGAGCCATGGTAGCCCATAGTAGCAGGGGGTAATGGAAATACAGACTGTCCGGGTTTAAATGGGGAGACAGGGGCGATGTGCCCAGAACCCAGGCCAGACTGTGAAGACGCCTGTGGGTCAGTCTTGCTCTCCGGCCGCGGACTGCTGGCAGAGCTGGCATTGCTGGAGTTAGCGCTGGCTCGTACGTGGCTGGAGTTGGCCAACTGAGCCCCATCCATCCCTGACTTTACTGCATCCGAGTCTTTTTTGCCAGCACTGTTGCTGTTACTGTCCGAGTTGGCCTGCTCTGAACTCCCAGATTTGTTGTCCATGTGCGGGGCCTGGGAGTGTGGTGGGGGCTGCGTGGAAGGGGAATGGCTTTGTCTGTGGGGCTGGCTCTGAGTGTGCAGGGGAGGAGAGGAGGAGCTGGGTGACCGGGAATGGGGAGGGAAGGATGGACACGAAGCGTTACTAGCACTGGAGCTTCCATTTGGCACCCTGAACGCTGCTTTATCTGAAGGCCCCTTTGTCACTAGAACGTCCCTACGACAGTCGCCCGATGACTTGGAGTAAGGCTTGAAGCTCGACTTGTCCTCCAGGGACTGGTGCTGCTCTCCGGGCTTCGATGACCTGCTGGAGGACTCTTTGTCTCCCAGACTACCAGAGGAAAGGGAGGCCAACTTGGAGGAGGAGGGGGGGTCTGGTTTGCCAATTTGAGAGCAGGTCTGTGCCAGCAGAGCCAATGGACTCTTCTTGGCATCCAGCTGGGAAAATAAAAGGAGATTAAAAAAAAAGGTGAATAAGTTTTCTTTCTTTCTTTCTAAAAAAAAGTTCATTTAGTTTGAACATTACAAGACATGTTGACTCTACAAAGACATATCAACAAGGTTACTAGTTACAAAATGCAATATTAATTTTAATGAAAATATATAATATTGGCCATAAAATAAATTAAATATAAAGTAGAAATCCCAACAAAGCAAAATGAGGCCCCAGTTGCGTATCGACAGAATAAAGCACGTCATATAATGGAAAGCTGAAGCCAAGTTTAAGGGGAAAAAAAGAAAATGAGAAAAAAAACAAGTGCCCCAAATTAACGTTTTAGAGAAACAAAATATAATCCTGTTGTATTCGTTAAAATTAAAAGGATGATATGGCTTTTTAAACACTATTCGCAGTAATTCTGAACTCGGGCAAACTTGGCAAAAAAATTGCTGTGCATAAAATGGCGCATGTAATATTTTTGTCCGAATAACATTCATTGCAACCTGCGCCCTGTAGTTCAAAGGATTTGATCAGCATAAGGAAGAAAAACGACATCAGATGATACGAACGCGTCTCGGAGAGCATTTTTCATTTTATTTACTTACTTCGATGCTGACAGGCGCGGATGTGAGGGGCTGGAGATACTCCGGGTGCAGCAAGTGGCCGCTGTGCGCAGTCAACATCTTTACGATCCTAATAGGAAGCCTTTTAGCCTGGCGCGAGGGATCCGAAGGACAAGGACAAGACGTGGGTGTGGAAACGGATCGTCTCTCCGTTCCTGTCCGGTGTGGATCGCCGCTGGCGTCGGTGGCGCTGCGCTCCGGGGACTGTCTGCGTAAAAGCGGTTCAGGTCCACCGGGGAGATCTCTCATCTGGATCAGGGCGCGAAGAGGAAAGAAGGCGCGTAACAAGAGGACGCAGGGCTGAATTTTATTTACCAGCACATTTCATGATGATAAATTCAATAGAGGAGAGTGCGGTAATCCAAACAAACAGTGCGCAGTGCGCGTCCTCCGTGTGACCAAGCTGTCTCTATAGACAAACAAAATGTCATCCTTTATCGGGCTCTTCAATATGACCCGCTAATTATTCCTAAATATTCCTTTATCCAGTGTTGAAAAAAGCGGAACAAACAAAAGCACCATGAGTAGTCACTGCTCATCAGTGTACGGGGCAAGTTGAAGGAGTATCCCCGCAGAGGATAGTGTGCCACAGTCCTCCTGTGTGCGTCTCTCTCCCACTGCAGCAGCCTCACAGTACCTCACTTCTTCCACATACTAAAGACGTGAAGGGAGGGATTTCAAAGCAGAGAGCCGCCGTCCAATCACAAGTGCCCGTATTCATGATCAGGGGCGGGACCGGGGAGGGGGCGGGGTCTGTGGCCTCACCCTCACAACCGGCTGTAATGTAGGTAGAAATCTGTGTCAGTGACCTGCATCAGCCACATGCAAACCAGACATAAAGTTGCAGTAAAACATTTCTCAACAGATCTGACAGCACTGTAAGAAATCTAATGTGTCATAAATGAATTATCCCCAGTAAGTAAGAATGTGGAGAATAAACTGTGCGTGTATAGTTTTCTATGGAATGTCTCCACCCTGTTCTTCTAAATGGATGCATTTGATTCAGCATAAGAACCTACTGTTCAAGGATATTTCTGGTATGTTAATGGCTTTATTGCATTACAGCAACCAAACTGCCATTGCGACTGAACTTTATTCAATTCGTACAGCCTAAAGCAAAGTCACATGATTCAAGTTTTATGTATTTTACTGTTACAGTAGCCTACATGATATCTTTAGTTTTTGATCCACAGTCACACCTTCCCCTAGTGTTGCACATTGTTTTACAAGTATTATAGATGTATACACACTTCTTTCAAAAGTTTTCTCCAGCTTGTACATGAGCATAAAAGAGAAGAATCCAAAAGATAAAGTCCCTCCTCGGTTGCCTCATTAGTAAGCCCAGTAATTCAATTCTATTTTCCATAAAGAACAACAAGCTGTGCTTTATGGGGATTTCCCTCCTGGACAAAATGCCTCTTCAACTAATCAAATGGCTTGGCTTGGACAGCTCGATCCATAATCCAAGATATTACAACATTGTTTTATTCAGAGTGTTTAAAGTGGTTTCATGGATCAGTGATTATGGGCTAAAGTAAATCAGAAGAAACATTTCTTCTGAGGTTTAATAGGTAAAAATGTTTGACATTTCACAGCACAGGCTGGTCTTATCAAACTGTACTGCCATCAGGCTGCTCCTTGATTATAATGGCTGCTGCCATTTATCTGCAGCTGAGTGGAAAGGCGGCATGAGGAGGATGAAGTCACTTCAGTCTCACTCAACAGCATCACTGTTTGACCTGTCATCATTAGGCTTAGTCATCACTCATCACCCACACACTGCCACTCATGCTTCAATGACCTGCAGAGATCCGAGAATATGTGAACGTATACGTGCCCGCCGCCGGCCTAAGTACAATCTTCTTTTGACTCTGTCTGTTTGTTTAAAACGGTCTGTCGTTACCTTGGGCTGAGACACATAAACAGGTGACGCAAAACGACTGCTTTCTCACTGAGATTTAAAGGTAACGCCAAGGGCTTAAAGGGGATTTCAAACTTTTTTTTTTTTTTTTTTTTACAATGCTGACTGTCGCTTAAGTTGTGAGTCTTCTGCCTGGGCTCTTGTTTACTAAGCAGTCATCCACTTGTTAAAAGGGTGAGTGGGTAAGTCACTGCAGTGTAGGTGGGGTTGCATAAAGAAGGCAGGCGTTTAAAAGGAGACCAAAGAGGAGGGCATTGGGAAAAGCCAGACAAAGGCAGCGAGAGAATGAAACAAGGGAGGGCTCAAACAACAGGGAGCAACTCCTTTCATGTGTCCCCTTGATGTAGGCTGGTAACAGCTGTTTTGGCGTGTCGATGACTGATGGCTGTTTCCTGTTGTGGATATTTTAAGGGGACAGCTTTTCAGTTAAAGAGCTTTCTCAGCATGCCCAGGTCCCGCTGGCCCTTGGGGCATTTCCATGCCTTTCCATGGTTGTATCAAAGCAGTGGGTTTGGCTGGAACAGCAGCCAAACACAACCCCAGGATGGGGCTGATAGGGGCTGAGGAGGAGCGGACCCCACATGCCCCTGTGATCCTGTGATTTATAGAGCTGCTAAGGCCTGTAATGGACGCCATAGCTCTGTGGCGGTGTCTGATTCATCCCTGTGTTGAAAAGCTGCCGTTTGCCTGACTCCAGAGTAAATATATAATGCTGACATTAGGCAGCCGAATTCTTCAAACCTGGCTCAAGCAAATCCTCATCTGCTCGTTTGTCTTTGCTCCGTGTTTGGAAGTGCTGAGGCGTTTTGTGGCGCACATGGGGATTAGCATTGTGTAGATGCTCTGTGTGATTGTTTAATGAGGGGCTGACATTGATGTGAGCTCATAAGAGTCTTGCTTCTTTTTTTTCTCTTTTCAAGTTATTATACTTCTACAGGCCTTCACTGGTGTCAGCCAGACTTTGACAAGGTCTGGCTGCGTGTAGTACTGTACAAAGAGAAGGAGAGAGAAATGATAAAAGCGCCAGAGAGGCAGAGGAGGGAAAACGAGTGTAAATAACTCCTATTTAATTATCTGTGACTGACTTATGGGGTGTGTGGAATGGGAATAGAGGCCCGAGGCTGGGGCTCTGCTCTACCCCTAGTGTTTTCTCCAGCAGTAATAAAACCAAGGGAAAAAAGTGGATTAAGACAGTTTCATGGGGTGTAGCAGACATGGCATTTAGACCCAAACACTTAAAAAGAGCCTCGCAGGCAACATTCCAGCCAGGACAGAATGTTGAAACAAGGATTTCCTTGAGCTGAAAGGTCCACAAACAATATCTGCACAGTGTACTTAATGTATTCACACTTCCTCGTTTATCTCTCTGTGGTTGCCTTTCCCTCTGTCTTTGACATACACGTACTAATCCTTTCACAGCTGAATGTGCATGCACTCAAACGTGAAAATGTAGCCTGTGCACACAAACACAAACAGACAGGCCATACTGTACTTGATACCATCTTAAATGTGTGTGTTTTTGTATTTCTTATATGGTACCATCTATCTGACTGTCTACATGGTAAATCTGTTTGTGTCTATGTGTGTGTGTCAGAGTCAGAGCTGTGGCTGACATCCTTATCTCTCCAGTTTAGGAGGGAGATTGTCTCTCTTGTCAGCTCATCACGTCTCGCAAGCTAACACTCTTATCCACTCTGCCTACCTGTCGTCTATCTGTCTGCATTATAATCACGTCGGGATAATAGGCTTCCCCCCGTGTTCACAGATTGGCACTTTTATTTCCGAATCCTACACTGCGCAGGGTTCCACCTTGTCGTACTTGCTACACCTGAAACACATTCACAGACAGGCATGTAGGCTGCACAGCGCCCACACCCGTGCAAACTCAAGTCCTCGCTACACACTCAGGAAACAAAAGCCGCTATTGTCCTCCACACGGAGAAGTTATCAAGAGCACGGAGAGAGGAGGAGGAAGAGGAGATGGAGGGGAGAATGGGCCTGGACTGCCAGACAGAGTCAGCCTCAAATCAGATCATCCTGCATTGTTGTGTGAAATTTCAGATGACATCAAAAGATGTTTCTTTTTTTTTTTTCACTGGTCTGATGACGGAGGGGGGTCATTTTGATTGAAGCACAATCAAGGTATTCACAAGCTGGATCCGTGACAGGTCTGGTAAATGGAACAACAACAGGCCAGGCAAAGAAAATCTCCCCAGCACATTCCTCACGCTTGTTAAAGTCAGTTCTGCTTCCTCTACTCATAGTCAGAGTCTCCGCCTCTGTGTCTTCATCATCCATCCTTTGTTGAGGGGGAGGCTGCTGGGAACATACACTTTGTCTGTCTTTTTTTCCTCGAAACAACATCTAGTTTGCCATAAAAACAAAACCACAAAAGATTTTCCCCATCAGGATAATTAAGTTGAGCATTGCCAGAGCAGGTTATTCAGCCAAGCTTCTCAAAGATGTCAAGTAGAGTCAAATTTATTGTCATTCCGGACATATACAGGTGCACTGAAAGTTAACTGCACTTTGGTTGGTTAATTAGTCCAAGTTATGTATGAGTTGTGAAAGTGGACAACTAGCTGAGTTAAGTTAGCTGAGGTTGAGAAAATGTCCTCATTTAACATATAGATCTTATAGCCTCAGCTGTTGACCAGAGTCAGAACAGAGACAATCTGTGAGGCGGCTCCTGGGTACAATGAGGTAAATTACTTTAGTTCAAGCGATAGATAGATAGATAGATAGATAGATAGATAGATAGATAGATAGATAGATAGATAGATAGATAGATAGATAGATAGATAGATAGATAGATACTTTTGTATTAATCCTGAGGGAAATTCAAGTGCTCAGCAGCTTATATACGACAACATAAAATAACAAAAAGACAGGTTTGTAACATTAACATTAAAGGTTAGTATATACATTGTAATACATATGATACATTTTTAAAAAAGTACTCAGTAGGGACTGAACTAACTACTAAGCTTTGTCATGACTAAATTTGTTGACTAATATGAAAAGAAACTATCAAGGAAATTTCCATCATGTGTGTTTTCTCAAACTAGATAAATAACACTCTCTTGGGAATGCATTCTGAGAAATCTACTTATATAGTAATTTTGTGTCTTCTAACCTTAATTTAATGAGTTGAGTGAATTCTCAGCATTTTATTTATTCAACTCATTAACTCAAAATGCTCAAGTTATTTGAATTCATGTCATATGGTTTAGGATATTTAACTTGAGATTAGGAAAACTTGTATGTTTACATTAATTTAATTGGAAACGATAAGTAGATTTCACTACATTTCATTAGAGTGTTTTTCAGTGTATACAGTGAGAACAAAATGTCGCTTAACTGTGTCAGTTTAAAAATCCATCCATCCATTGTCTATACACCACTTAATCCTCATTAGGGTAGCGGGGGGCTGGAGTCTATCCCAGCTAACTTAAGGTAAAGGCAGGGGACACCTGGACAGGTCACCAGTCTATCACAGGGCTACATATAGAGACAAACAATCACACTCACATACACCCTTATGGACAATTTAGAATCAACAATTAACCTCAGCATATTTTTGGACTGTCGGAGGATGCCGGGGTACCCGGAGAAAACCCACGCATGCACAGGGAGAACAAGTTAACTCCATGCAGAAAGATCCCGGGATGGCAGACTGGGGATCTTATAGCTGCAAGGCAACAATGCTAACCACTGAGCCACTGTGCAGCCCACTTTAGTAATAAATAATAAATAGGCAAAAGACATTATAACGACAACTGTAGGTCGTACAGATACTCAGTAAAGCAATAAACTTAAACAGAAGACATAACCCACTGAAGAGAACCACTCACTGGAATTTGCAACAGGATGAGCAGAAATTATTGGAGTTTGCAGTAGTCACAGAGTTCCTGCCAAACATAACTGTGGATGGTGATGACGGGAGGGACGGGTGGATCTCAGCATTGCATGTCAATCATCACAGCCCGCAGAGAGGCCGAGTCATGTCAGCTGTCACGGCTTTGATGGCAAGGGATGGCATTGCTCAATTAAAAGCCTATCAATGTGTAAGTAAATCAGTGTCTTTCAGGCTTGGCACATCAAACAAACAGTTATTGAAGCGGCCCGCCCATGCCATTAATCTCTCTGCATGAGTCTGCCAAGCCCGGGGTCATTGCAGGATCACAAAAACCTGCAACGATGAGAGTATTAAATACAGGGAATATGACAAAGTCAATTCATAACACCATTTTTAGTCTCAGTAGAAAACAACACATGCTGTGTTTTTTTTATTTTTTTACTATCTTGCCTTATTGAATTTAACTAAACGTGGTCAGGCATAAGTTGGGATTTACTTTTATGAATTCTCCTTAAAGAAAAAAAAACAGGAGTTTGAGAGGAGGCAGTAATGGAAAAGGCATTCCAGACACAGACCTGGTGCGGCCAAAATATTTTTCTCAACTGGGTCCTTGTGGTGACAAAGCACCATGCTTGTCCCTGGCAGTAATTCACCGGCTCAGATGAATACATGAAAGTGAAGCACTGCCATATATCAACCCCCCTCCTTCCCCCGAAGTGCTGCATGTGAGCCACGCAGTCACACACAGCCGTTTGTTATGCGGCCGTGCATTCTCATTTCGAACTCTGCGTTGAGGGCTACGGGCCAAGCTGACACTTATGAAATATTTCCCTTGCTGACCTTAGCTACTGCCTCAGCTGGGAAGATTAATCCTCTGTCGGCAGACACTGGGAACACACTGCAACAGAAGCACGCACACACACACTCCTTCTTGGTGACTAGAAAACACAGCAGTAGCAACAACAGAGGCAACAACTCTGTTCTCGGTAGTAATAATTACAGCTTCTGTTGATTTATTTCAGCTATACTTGATAGTGTGCCAGTTACAGGGGAGGTGGGAAGAGAGTTAGATGGAATGCAATGCAGGTTATGAACCACAATCATACAGCAAATATTGCACACACACACACACCCAAATGAGTAAGGTGCAGACTGTTGAAAGAATACAGCAGCAACAAATAAAGGAAACTTTTCACTCCAGAAGTGCTGCTGGGTAACTTAGTTTTCTGTGTACTCCAATATGGAGGACACAAAGCAGCACATGGAGTTAAGGCAAGTGAGGAAAAAGGCTTTTTACCAGTCAAGAGGTCAAAAAGACTCAACAACAGGCATGCAGAAGACAGCATGTCCAAAGGAAACAGGCAAAAATGATTTACAAGCAGGCAACAGAACAATGCTACAGTGCATCCAAAACATTAGCTTAGTTTTAGTCTGTGGGGAAAATCTGATCATTTTTTTGCTCATATGTAACACAGATCATGGAATCATTTCCTTTTCATTCTGATTTGGGCCACTTCCCGATGTGGTCTGAAATCAGATACAGGTCTGATTTATTGCAAAGTGAGCTCAGTTTGAACAGT
Source organism: Amphiprion ocellaris (assembly GCF_022539595.1). Classification (NCBI taxonomy): domain Eukaryota; kingdom Metazoa; phylum Chordata; class Actinopteri; family Pomacentridae; genus Amphiprion; species Amphiprion ocellaris. The sequence goes on along the minus strand of NC_072771.1, from coordinate 13,065,856 downwards.
AATATCTGAATTCATGGACTCTAGAATACTTGACGTGTCTCAGTTGTCACTCAATATTCAATTAATAGAAACACAAGGAGGAAGATAGCTGGTATGTGATGTTCGACTTTGATTATCCTCTCTTACAGACAGACAGCAGCAGACACCACAAGAGGGTAGTTGTTGTTATTATCTGGCTTTTTTTGATCCACTAATGGCCACTTGAAGCACAGTACATGAAAACATGCACAGTAACTGCTTATTCTGTGCAGACACACTACTGTCAAGGTACTGCACACAAATTCACTGACTTCCCTGTCACATCAACCTAAAAACGAAACTGCAAATGGCAACTTAGGTTGGTCTCCATATTTACTTCTGGACGACAGTTTGCTGTGTGAGAAGTCTTGTTCTTGTGCATATGCAGGTGAGTTCAGAACTGTGCAGGTGTGATCAGCACCCCTAAGAAATTAAAAATTGGATCTGAGCAATAAATGCATACTGAGCACTAAGGCTTGCAGTGTGGACGCAGAAACCAGCCCTGTTTCCTGCAAATGATGTTCTATACAGCTTAGCCTCATTCTCAATTACACTTTAAAGTAACCATATTGTCTGTCAGATTGGTTTGTTTGTGATGTATCACAGATATGTTTCAAATAAAAATACCTTTGTCTTTAATTTCAATGCTTTACTGTCAATCCTTTTCAGTCAACTAATCATACACTACTGTTCAAAAGTTTGGGGTCACCCAGGCAATGTCATGTTTTCCATGAAAACTCACATTTTTATTCATGTGTGAACATAATTGCACACAAGGGTTTTCTAATCATCAATTAGCATTTAAACATGATTAGCTAACACAATGTAGCATTAGAACACAGGAGTGATGGTTGCTGGAAATGTTCCTCTGCACCCCTATGGAGATATTCCATTAAAAATCAGTCATTTCCAGCTAGAATAGTCATTTATCACATTAATAATGTCTAGACTGGATTTATGATTCATTTAATGTCATTTTCACTGAAAAAAAACTGCTTTTCTTTCAAAAAATGAGGGCATTTTAAAGTGACTCCAAACTTTTGAATGGTAGTGTATATTAGATGGAGTGCCAACGTGGTAACCCAGAAATTGGAGGAGAAGCTTTACTTAAATCATTATGTTTTCCTAAATATACCATAACTAAATAGTTTTGATGTCTAAGGCTAATTAAACAGTTAGCAAAAACTTAAGTGTAAGAATAATAGTCAAACATGGGCTTTCAGTAATTATTTGTCCAAATTTAGTTTTTAATTTTCTAGTCTAAATATTAAAACCAAGTCAAAAAACATTTTGCTCAAACTCAGAGAGCAGAATTGGAGGTAAAGTTTGAACCTCAATCACACTTGGATCCATCAGGTTACATCAGGTCAGATCAGTCAAGTGATGTAGAAACAAGAGTTCAGATGGTGTCTGGAAATCTTGGACAAGTGAATTTACACTTGTGACCTTGTAAAAAAGTTTGTTTTTTTTAAACTGAAAAAAAACCTTAAAATTATCTGTTGTAAATTTCTCAGAAATCATAAAAAGATTGTAGTAGTAAAATCTTAATGTGACATTTAATCGGTTTACTCAGTTGGTTCCGTACTTTAGCACTCTATTCCTGAGGAGGAACAGTATTGTGGACTGCATCCTCATCAGCCCTCTTCACTCTTGTTCTGCCTCCTGAAGGTTGATCAAGTCTCTGTCCAGCTCAGTCCTCTCTTAATGTGCAGCAGCAGATGACTTGGCCGAGTTTGGTCTTTTGTAAAAGGTTATTTAGTTGCCAGGAGAGAGAGCAAGCTGCTCTTGCAGTTCCTGCCAGAAGGTTGCACTACCGGTGTCTCGTAAATTACTCAAGACAGTGAACAAGAACAGGGTGTGGGGGGGGGGTGAAGGTTTGAGGTGACGGGAGGGAAAATAGGAGAGGAAGGAGAGGGGGTGAAAGAGTAAGTGCAGTTTTCTTTTTGGTCCATGGTGATGAATGAGTTCCTGAACAAGGCAGAAAATACATCATATCACCTTTAATGGGTACACATTTCTGCAGCCGTAACTCAGTGTTTAAAAATAGGGAGGGGAGGGTGAAATACGACATCATATATTCCTCCCAACGACACTTTTACGAGCCCTCCCTGCAGTATAAAGGCATTGATTGCTATTTCAAAGCTCCATGTTAGAGTCGGTGAGTGCTGAGTACCTCCAGCTGCCAGCCACTTTAACGCATGGAGCCCAAAATGTTGCCAGTCTCTGTTGAGTAAATCGGTGGATTTTGCGGTTTGAAGATAGGTTTTCTGTCTTCATGAAAAATCTTATTAACCAAAGATGAGTGTGAGGGATTAGGTGTTTTTCTGTTCACCATGGGTGGTCATTAAGTAGGAAAACAATGACACAGTGGAACAGTGATTTAAAGTTTGTTTAGCAGTTGGATGACATTTCATCCTGTCTGTTGGTTAGCTAGTTAGCAGAGGTGTTTTATATATATATATATATATATATATATGTATATATATATATATATATATATATATATATATATATATATATATATATATATATATATATATATATATATATATATATATCGAAAGTAAACTCAAGTTACTCCTTTGTAACTTCATAAAGTTACAGAAGAGTTTGTCTCAGTAAACATAGGCCCATCACCAAATGGAGATACTGAGATGCAATCTCATCTACAATATACTTTGTTTAAATTAACTCAAGTAGTATGAGCTTTCTGTTGTTTTATCATTTATATTGTTTTCTGTTGTAATTTGTCAGTAGGCCTGTTGATCTGCTATGGCAGGAAGGTGTGGACCGGATTCAGACAGCCTCTCTCTCACAAACAGAACATATTTCAAATGGAGCTTTTGATGAGTCTGCTGTCAGAGTCGATATTTGGATTTCTCCTTAACTCTCCTGTTTTTATACTGCCAAGTAATGCAGTAGCTTAGTGGCTAGGTTGCAAATGCAACTGCAGGCATAACCTGGTTTAGCAAGAAAATCTCATCGATAAAATGAATCCTGCAAGATATATTGATTATATTTCAAATTATTTTTACTATAATAAATGCTGCTGGCTATTCTGACCAGTTCTTCTTTGTCTGAAACTCTCAGAAATGTGATTAGCAACAATTATGTGCTTTAACTTTAGGACACAAAAACAAAAACACAAGATTATTTGCATCAACTGCCACTTTGACTATTACAAGTCAAATGCCAGGAAGCTAACATGCTTACAAAGGGAATGCTGACCAGCTACTATTTAGTAGGTAACATCTTCACGATCTAAAGACTAATTCAGGGTTTCCACATGCTCTATGCAGACTTTGAAAGTACACAGCGATTGATTTTTTGTTCTATTCATTATATAATAAACGTGCATCAATATTCTATGGAAAAAGCACGAAGGGCTTCTGTGGATGTTTCTGAAAGACTGGTTTTTACAGGATACAATGGCTACTTACACACTGGACTATGTATGGATTTCTGGAGAATTTAGAACTTCACATTGATTTTGGGCACTGTCAGTGGAAGCATGTACAAAGATTACTTCATTTACATCTTTTTTTTGGATTAATTACAAAGTTGTGAAAGCTGGAGAATCTCATCCAGTCTCTCCTCGTGACAAGCCTTTGTTTTAGGCCCCATTTGTTCTCCTGGCACATGTGCAGTCAGTGTGCTTGCAGTGTGGACAGTCCGCATGGTGATACTACATACACACTGATGTCTGCTGAGGCCTTCGTGCAGACCCTCTCTGACTTGGGCAGATGATGAAATTCATGCAATCCAAATATGGAAAATATTGATTAGCCTTTAGTTTAGAATGTCAGCAAGCTAATATTTGCTTCATAACAGTTTTAGCCAGATTAGAATTTTGAGCTGATGATGGGATCAACAATATTATCATAATTTATCCGGAGGGCAAATTTAATGTGTTACTCTGCTTTGAAGGTAACCCCTCCAATTCACATTTTAGTAAAACCCAAAAATGTTGCCATCATGGCAATGCTAAAGGACAAAACAGTGGATTACCAAAGTTATTATGAGTCATCCTCTGGGACCATGAATGTTTGTACAAAATTTCAACAAACTGAAATATTTCAGTCTGGATTAAAGTGGCAGAACTCTGATTGGGACACCAACTGACTTTCCCATCTTTCAAGCAGAGCTTCTAGCATGGCTACCTGCATGCTTAGTGGCCATGTTCAAAGCCCTGCCATGGCAAAATGAACACAATGGAGTCTGTATACAATGTATACAGCCCTCCTCCTACTGCAGCTGTTTCCTTTCTCCTCTCTGTTCTAAACTCTTCCCACAAACAGTAATCAAAGGTCTACATTTGAACTTCACGATTTTTTTGAAAAAGCAGAGATCCTCTGTCTAATTCATTGTGCCATCACATTCTGCTCTCATTGTGAACTTTGTTGCTGATGCTATCTTATTGGTCAAGCATCAGATTTTCAGGCTTTTGAAAGCAAGGTATTTTGACATGCAAAAGTCTAGCCTCCTTTCATTCTGGCCTTCTGAATTACAATACACCGAAAAGTTATCTATAGGATTTTTGCCCAATAATGCAAAATAAATAAATAAACAATTACTGCCTACCCTTGCTTTATTCCTGCTAAGCACACATAATGTGCAGGTTAAAGGTTTTTGTGCACAACAAATAAAGAAAGACTCCTTTTAGCTGCTAAAGAAGTGTGAGAGAGAACAGGGCAGAGACATGGCTAGAGATCTGACTGCTGACTGGACTTATGGCTTTGGCAAATTTCAAGTTCTTTTCAGTGAGCACTTCCCAGTGGTAAATTTACAGTGTTTGTGTGAGCTGCTATTAAAACCAAATCCATGGCCTGGCCAAGGTCGTTCATTTCAGCAGGCCTGCAGGGAGGAATTCTTCTCCTAACAGACCGTCTATCCCTCAGCAAAGGAGAAAATGACAGACAAGAGAAAATTAAAGTGTGTACATGTGTATATATCAGCCTGTCCTGGCATCTGATTTATAGTTATGCTTCCATGATGGAAATGTGGTGTAATTTTACATGATAACTTACGAACCGAGTCAGTGCAGAGGTCAAGCTGAACAGTAGTTCGATGAGAAGTTATGACAGTGTTTATGGTGGATATGAAGTAGATCTGTCCTTACTGTCTGTTACCTGTGCACCTCCTTCTGAAGTGAATCTGTCACCTCAGATCACCATGATGTGTGTGTGTGTGTATGAATGTACCTTTAGAGTATATACAGCATGTAAATTGTATGTTTGTGCATTAATGGGAAATCCCCATACAAATGGTCTGACTTCAAATAACTTTCAATTTAGTCAGCAGTCTTGCCCTTATAAGGTACATTATGAGAGTGTGTTCTTATTTTTAGGTGACCTCATAGTATAACAGCTGTAAAAGTGTGAGTGTGTACATGCACACACCTGGAGAGCAGTCTGCCGCAATTTCATCACTGCTTATTACTCAAGACATAATGAGAAACACAGACCTCCATTTCTCTCTCTCTCTCTCTCTCTCTCTCACACACACACACACACACACAAATAGAAATCCCACTCCTCTGGAAATAATTTAAAACATTTTTCATAACCTCTCCATTGTCCAGAAAAGACAAGTCTTCACATTATGCTTCCTATTCTGTGCTAGTGAGTTGGTGTCTGTTTGCCTGTAGTGAGTACGAAGAATCTGCCCTTCAACAGGAGGACCTGAGGTCAAGGCCTGGGAGTCAGCAAACATACGCTCCCCTGAAGTGCCCCTGAGCAAAGGCACAGACTCTGAAAATTACCTCTGACCTCCTCAGCCAAGGGGGAAAAGCAAATAGAAAAGTCTTCTCATGGCCCACTTTTTCAGATTTTCCAACACATTGTTTTAAAAATTAAAATTTATTGTTTGCTAAATGAAATATATGGTGGACTACACATTTGCCAGGTCCATATTATATATATGTGTATATATATATGTACACACATACACACACACACACACACACACACACACACACACACACACACACACACACACACCTATATAGATGTGTGTGTGTATGTCTGTGTATATATATATATATATATATTATATATATATATATATATATACATATATACATATATACATATATATACATATATGTATATATATATATACACACACACACACATATATATATAATATATGTGTGTGTGTGTGTGTGTGTGTGTGTGTGTGTGTGTGTGTGTGTGTGTGTGTGTGTGTGTGTGTGTGTATACCTAGAATTTAGAGAAAAATATTCATTTATACACACAGACATATATAGAAAAATGAGTTATAATGCGATCAGTCACAGGCTTACTAGTTACATAAGTAACACCAAACATTACAGAATTAGCAAACGTGCTTCAACACCAGAGCATCAAATTTTCCCCTAACGAACTGTATAGCTAACTGCTGACTACCCTGTAGTACAAAAACATGTAAGCTACATGGATTAACAGCTGGTGTGAAAATCTGTAGGAAACAAAAGTCAGTTAGAAAAGTTAGGTTTATATTGCAGATGCCGACTTTTCAAAATCCAAATTCTTCCTCTATAATCACAGAGTCCACCCTTAAAGTAATGTTATAGTCTAGAATCTGCAAGACTACACTGGGCTACTGAGGCTTGCACACAGACTAGCTCAGAAATAATGCCATGGCGTTTGCTGCTCTCTACAGCAACAGTAACTAAGAGGTGGTGGGGCTTACTGAGTGATTGTTCTATTAGTTCACATTTGGGTTTCCTGCATCAATAGCATCAGCACACAGGCTGCTGAATATGCAGACAGATGTAAAGAAAGCAATATGAAAGAGACTCTTGGTGGTCGTTGGTGCTGTCGCAAATGGAAACTATAAATTTAAAATCTATCATGTGCATTGCATCAGACAATAGCAAATGGAGCCTTAAAGAACTCCAGCCTCCATTTAAAGACCTTGTTTTGACATAAAGTAACATGATCTTGCAACATCCCATCTTTGGAATTAGGTCTCTGAAGTGCAGCCACAGCCTTTCTCTCTCTCTCTCACCTCTGTTTCTGTGTCCAACACCGATCAGTCTATTAAAACCTATTCTGGACACTTGCCACAGGCAAATCATTTATTTAAGCCGGGGCCAAGGAGAATTATTGTTGTGTAAAATCCCAAAGCCTTTTAGAAGATCAAAGTTCCTCAACATAAATCACGCTTCCCTGCAAATCCACCAGAACACTCACTCTCTTTCTCTCTCGAGCACACACCCTTATAGACACACGTGGTGCACACACACTGGGAAGCATGTACTGTACTAACACAATGCTGCACACATCAAACAAAGGTGCACATAAATATACCTCTATCTATGTTTTCGTAAAAAGAACATAAGCTTATTATTAAGTATGTCTATGATGTTGAGAATTCGGTGTGTAAATGTGGTAAAATTGCTCTTAGCAAAAAATGTCCAAAGGTGGATTTCTTCTCATCATATGCGCTTTACATATTACGCAACCTTTCACTTTGCTCCCAGTAACATCAAACCACATCTGAAATCCTTCTTTTGGGTTCTGAATTTTGCTTCCAACGTCCTCTGCCTTTTCATTTCTCTACATCGATCCTTCTGCGCCTACACTTTGCCTCTCTTTCTCTTCCTTTATTGTTTTGTGCTTCTTGACAGCCCCCTCGTCTCTGAGGACATCATATGCATAAGAAGTATAGAAGTGGATCTGCTATAAGGTTGCTGAAAGGAAGTTATTTTGCAAAGAGATTTACTGCCTGTTTCACCCTAAAGGAAAAGGATGGAGCCATTGCACCCTGTGCAGGTGCAGGAGTGATTTCTCAGGCTCACCCCCCTTTATATCGAGTCCTGAATAAAAGACTAGGATTTACCTCTTCATCAGAGGAGGATTTTAACATTGCACGGTAAATGTTCTAAACAATGAAGAGGAATCGAGGCTCTCTACTGTCTTTATTCTCAGCCTTTCTTTCTCTGCTGGATCAGAGTCATCCCTCAGGCCAACCCATTATTGAAGGCAGAGCTTTCCGGAGTAAATCATCTGGTTAATTCCTCGTCTTACTTTCTCATCACCCATATTTGTTATCAGCGTTGCTTTGAGGCGTTGCTCTCTTTGAAGAACCAGCCAGGCCGACTTGTCGTGCCGTTTGCTGTGAGACTGACAACAATAAATTACAGTTGCTCATGATCAGCTATTATGCAGATATGCGAAAAAACATCTTCCCCATTTTTAATAGAAATAATTGACTTGTAACAGGTAAATTATAGGGGCAGTTCACATGCTGTCACAGCTGTCAATGCCTTTTTGTGGTTGTGTGACAATTTTTCCAGTAGCTTCTTTTGTGTTTTTGTTGTGAGTCATTTTAGCACCATCTTTTAGCAAGTCACTAAATCTTTTATTTAGACATATACTAATCTTACTTTTGTTAACATGAAAGAAAACTGCCAGTGGGTTGGAAAAAGACCCAAGTGTTTGAAAGAAAGTTTCAGTCAATCAGTTGAGGAAAATAAAACTAAAACTGAAATTAAAACTCATGATAGGTCATCCATATATCCTCAGTGTTTGTTTTGATTTGTCTTCTTTTTAGTCCAAAACTGTAAACATCGTGGGCTGTACAGTGGCTCGGTGGGTAGCAACATCGCCTTGCAGCTAGAAGATCCCCTGGGATCTTTCTGCATGGACTTTCCATGTTCTCCCTGTGCATGTGTGGGTTTTCTCTGGGTACTCCGGCTTCCTCCCACAGTTCAAAAATATGCTGAGGTTAATTGGTGATTCTAAATTGTCTGTAGGAGTGAATGTTATTGTGCTTGTTTGTCTCTATGTGTAGCCCTGTGATAGACTGATGACCTGTCCAGGCTGTCCCCTGTCTTCACTCTAAAGCTTATATAATGCTTGGCGCATCCGTGTGGCTCCACAGGGATGAATTACGTCATTTTAGCAGCCATGCCCCTCTCGCAGTCCTTATCAAGCAGAAAATTTCCACGTAGCATACCTCCAAAGTTTTCTAACAACATGGACGAAGATATTCCTAGCAGAAGAACTTCAGAAATTTCTACGATTCATCACACGGAGATCACTGTGATAACCAGGTTATGGACAATTCATGGCATGATATTAAAACTAACAGCTGAAATGCAACTATTTGGTAAAATGCCAGGTTGTAAGTGGTGCAAACAATGGCAAACTTCTTCTATTCTAGTTTAGTACTGTGGTAGACGTATGTTTGTGATACACTATGCCCTGCAGTTTGGGAGCAGACGCTGCACGGTGTATAAAAGCCACGTGCTATTTGTGCTGATTCCACGCATCATGTTCGTGCAGAAAGCATAATCCCTGTTTTAGTTGGTTGTGATAGGCTTTATCCCCCCGTGACCCTAACAAGGATTAAGCGGTGTATAGATAATGTATGGAAGTATCAAATAGAGAAAATTTATTCAAAAGGCAAAACCCAGGTTTATTTTTTCTTTGTAAAAGCAGGACCAGTACCAGTGTAGGTATACCAGTTCAGCTCCAATGACCACATTGGCATTTAGTGTTATCATTGTTTGTACTGTTCCTATGCTATGTCTGTAACACTGTTTGTTACTCACTCTTGTGATTCTAGTCATGGTACAGAATTCCAACCTAACATATCCCCAATAATGCAGTGACTCTAAGTGTTGCTAACCTTCGCAGTCTTCACCTCTGTTGTTGTTGTAGCCAGGTTAAAAAATTCCATACATTATGGTGTAATGATGTTGGAATAAGGTTTGATCAAATTAGGGATAAAAAGTACATTTGAATAAATAATTAATAAATAATAGATAGCCTACCATAAATAGTTTAATAGACGGTTGTTAAAATCCATACATATCATCCATCCATCCATTATCTATACACCGCTTAATCCTCACTAGGGTCGCGGGGGGGGCTGGAGCCTATCCCAGCTGACTCAGGTGAAGGCAGGGGACACCCTAGACAGGTCACCAGTCTGTCACAGGGCTACATACAAAGACAAACAAGCACTCACACATTCACACCTACGGGCAATTTAGAATAATCAATTAACCTCAGCATATTTTTGGACTGTGGGAGGAAGCCGGAGTACCCGGAGAAAACCCACGCATGCACAGGGAGAACATGCAAACTCCATGCAGAAAGATCCCGGGAAAGCCGGGACGCGAACCAGGGATCTTCTAGCTGCAAGGCGAAAGTGCTAACCACTACGCCACTGTGCAGCCCTCCATACATATCATTGTGACTAAAATTGTTAAGTTCATGTTTAACATGTTTGTGAATATTTTATTTCATGGAAAAATATTTAATTGTAATCTTGTTTGTTCTTTGACCTGTGACCTTTGACCTGTGAATGGGGAAGTGACGTACATGCAGAAAGAAAAAAAAAGACTGCGGACGGCAGGGAAAGACACGTTTTCCGACAGCAAGCGCTAATGCTGGAACTTTATGCTCATATTACTGAGTTTGTTTGCATGTTTCTGTACTATAGATTGTCAGTGAGATAATCTGTGAAAGGACATGTAATGAGATTGCTGGGTAAGCGACAGATAATTTCTAGTTGAAATTAAGTTCTGTTACATGTCCTTTCATTCATTAGCTAAGTGAGTGGCTAAGCTAATTAGTATTACAACCGGACTGTGGCTTCAGTTAGCTAACGCAGCTAGCCACGTAGCCTATCCTGGATCGTTTTCGATCTGGAGACAGCGAGAGGGATACCAGATAGCGCTCTGAGTGACTGGAAAAGCTCAGAGTTCCTCTGGCAATGTGCGAAAATAAGAAGAGAGCTCCGCTGGGGTTTGCCGTGTGTCGTTGATCCATCTGCTTACAGACTGAGGCTAAACAACTGGTAGGAATCACTGGACATTGACAGTTCTGTGGACAAAGGTATCACTCTTGTTTTTGTTTTACTCATTATTGAGTGAAGGACCGTCGACTTTGCTCTGTGGAATCCTGGGCAACGAATCAAGCCTGCACTTTGGTTTTTTTTGGTTAAATTGCCGGCTTAGAGACTAATTAATGACGTGCACACCATAGGTAAAGGGACATTTCAAAGAAAATACAGACTGTTAACCTGATTCTTTCAGTTTATTATTATTATTATTATTATTATTATTATTATTATTATTATTATTATTATTATTATTATTATTATTAAGTTGGGTTACTGTGAAACTTTGACTTGTGACTGTGTTTGTTGTTTATGCACATTTCCCACAAATTTGGGGTGTAATTAAAGTGGGATTGTTTAGTTTGACTATTTCTGGTGCAGTTATTTATTTAGATGGTCAATAAACTAGTTTATTCTTCTTATTATACTCAATAATTTAGCTCAGAAATTCAAGTGTTGAAATTGCTATATAGATCCAAGCACTAAAGAGAGTCAAATAAGATTTTTCATACCAGAGTATAACTGTCAAAAGAACTCAAGGCCCTTTCCTATATAAAATAGGGATAGGTGGGCTACATGGTGATTCAGTGAAATGAGCTTGTGAACAGTTTCTGAGTTCTCTACAGCTTTCCAACAAAAGCTGATTTTTTACATTATTTTAAACATTTGTTTTCACTCTGACCAAAGTTAAACACATAAATTAACCACCTGGAACAGACACTGCATCAGGGATCTCCATTCATGGATGCTTGCCAGCTGACCTAATCGCCTGCATATTCATCTGCACACACTGGTTTGTTTACATGTGTGAGGCTGACTTTCACTGTGAGAAGGAGGCAGATTCACACAGCAGCTTCATCATAATAAACAGCGTACGTTGGAAAACTGGTGGTACTCCTGCGCTAACTGCCCTACTGCAAACCAAGAAGGAAACTGTCGCTGCAAAGAGTTTGACATGATGTTAGATTTGGAAGATCTTCATGTTCACAGAATAAGAGGAATCCCAGCTGTGGAAATTCAACTGTCACGGAGCAGATCAGAGACTCAAGTGCAAGACAATGGCAACACGACAGACCAGCGTCTGGAAAAATATATGAGTTTATTTGCAATAATTGTTTATGCAGAATTTACAGGAAGTCTCCTTCTGTAATAGAGCCTGTTGATCTTTTATAGAAGTAATATAACTACAGGAACTGACGTGTGCAGAAAACAGAGGTTAGCGCTCCCAAGGGAGAAGACTACTGGACTGGAGGCTAAATTACATGAGCAAGACAATTACAAATACAAACCTAGACAGATTTAATGTTACGAAAGCTAATAAAATATTTTAGTGAGGCAGAAAACTAACCAGGACTCACCAACACCAGGCTTGGAAAGTGAGCTGACCTAAACAGAACTACACAGATTACAGAACGACGACATGGCAATCAAACTACACTAACAGATACACAACCACTATGTGAACTTTGACCCAGAGTGAGAGCAGAGTAGACTTAGCTGACAACCTGGCCAGGGAGAAAAAGGTGAGGGAATCCGGGCTGAGAAGGCGGGTCGCGTGGTGGATTGGCATCTAGGGCAGGTGCAGGGGCTGGGTGGTGATGATCCAGAATGAGTCTGGAGAAAACCAGGTTGGCTGTGGTTGTCGGGCTGAAGAGGCAGACAGAATCCAGGCTGACCAGGCGGAGTTGCTCAAGAACTGAAGCACAAGACTTAGCTGATTTTCAGCAACTTACCAAGCACATTCTTTAAAAATGTAAAGCTTTTTATCTTCACCTCAAGGATAGTTTTCCTCATAATGAATTAAGTATCAACCGTAGATATAGAACTATTATACACAAATATATCTGAGTATCAACAGTCATTTCATGTTAGCTTAAGAGAAGGATCATTTACTGTGACCTATTAAATTCAACACATTTGGAGCCGCAATGCATTGAAAGATTACTCACTTGTAAAATGATGTTTTCAATTTTTAGGTTTGGCATTTTGTTTCATTAGAACATCCATCCATTATCTATACACCGCTTAATCCTCATTAGGGTCCCGGGGGCCTGGAGTCTATCCCAGCTGACTTAGAGTGAAGGCAGGAGACACCTGGACAGGTCACCAGTCTATCACAGGACTACACATAGAGACAAACAATCACACTCACATTCACACCTACTGACAGTTTAGAATTATCATTTAACCTCAGCATGTTTTTGGACTGTGGGAGGCATTCTTTACAACATGTAAAAGTATTGCAAAAGTCTGACGTTTTCCACTTCAACAGTACAGAACAGTGGTGCAATTTTATTGGCAGTATTCTGTATCTATGTCTATATACCTGTGGAAAATTAGCAAGCTAGCTTGCCTTCATTTTGTGGTCAGTGAAAGTTTGTTTCTAAATGCTGAATGCTGTCAAGAAGACGTAAGCTGTTAATACTGCTTCAATTGGATAACTACTGCTAGTTCAGCTAGTTGAAAAATGTGAAAATGCAACAGAAACAGTTCTGGGTGTAATGTAAAATTACACAATCATAATACTGTAATGCAATACAAAATATTGCATTTTACCCTTTATTAATTTATCTCATGTTCTGTCTTATATATGCTCTATCCATCTATTTCTGTATCTATTTAAGTGGGGGTCAGGAGGATGAGGCAGAAGATGGAATACATTTAGATAACTGGGACAACTGTGACCATTGGTTCTTAAATGCATGTAAATCCTTCTTCTCTTCTAAATAAAAAAAATGAATATAATTCTGATTTATCTGTGAGTGTGGAGGCGAGCATCCTCCATTCTTCTGTGTGATCTGCCACGGCTTGCGCTGGCTGGCAGATTGTATCAGCAAACACGGCAGCTGTACGTACTGTACATGCTGCGAGACAAAATAAGAAGAAGAGGGTTTAGTGATAAAACTGTGAAGGATTATCTGTCATTTGGTGGGCCGTGGTGATTTGCTATCAAAACGGATTTTGCGGAAAAAAGGAATGACAGGAATGGAAAGATGATGGAAAAGGATGGAGAAGAAGAAGAGAAGGAGGGGAGGCGAGAGGGAGGAGGGGGACTGGATATGGCAGAAGGAGGGGGGAGTTGTCATGCAGGGAGGATTTTGTTTTCTGTTTAATTTCTTGCCCCATTCCCTCCCTTCCAGACACCCCCTCCATCCAATGAGCTGAGTGTCAGTCACATTTTGAACTTGCCAAGCAAACACAGTGGAATGATTGGAGCTGTCAGTCAAAGTAATGTGCTGTTTGCCACTGGAGGAACTGGGAGGAAGACGGAGGTAGGAGAAAGAAGAGAGTAGTAAATGCCGAGAATACATTATGTCTTATAGATACTCAACATTCATGCCTGAAATCGCAAACAGTAACTTTGATGGTGGCAAAATAGATGCACAGCTGCACAAGCATTCCCACAACTGAAGCATCACGTGTGATCTGAAGTTCTGCAGCTCAACTTTAACCTTTGTTTCTTGCCTTTGGGAAAAGTGGGAATAAAAAATACTTTTGACTTTCCATGAGCACGTATGGTTTTGTTTTTGTTAAAGTTTTGCTGTGTGCATGCTACTCACAGTCTTTGAAATAACCAAATGGGAACTATAACAAACAACCACTTGGACGTGCGGGCAAAACGTGTCATTTCAATTCCCAAGCTGTTTTGTTTCAGATAGTCAGGCTAAAAAAGAAATGACAACAATAACTTTGCCTCGATAACAGCCACAAAAAAACCCCAAAATTGTGTAAAATTAGCCAGCGTAAACCTCATAGCCTGTGACTGCTTCTATCTGACCCCTTGGCTCGCCCAATATATCCATTACAGCCAAACGCCCCTATTGTGCTAAACTTGTCACCCCACTGACAAGCTAATATCCTCATTCCCTCATTCCTGGAGCTGAGTAGTTGTCTCTTGAAGTTTTAAAAGGAGGTGTGAGATGAGGCACCTTCACTCATCAAAGACAGCACAATCATCTCTTAAGCCATGACACTCAGCACTGAAGGCTACTGGGTGCTCAGTGTGATTTTATAGAACCCAGCTGGCTGCCTATTCAGCAGGACTGACGGTGGGGGTCCAGGAGGTGAGGAGCCACCCACCCACCTTCCCTTCGCTCATGTGGAATGGAAATTTATCCACACTAATGCGGATAGATTTGCATTTTTTTTTCCATCCATATTGGTGCTTTCAGTTCATTTTCTAAAAGCCTGCTGTTTAGATTTCCCCTAAACCTTTAATATTCATCCTCATACAACTCAAAAATGATAAAGTTACTATTGAACACTATAAGTAATATCGTAATAAAACAATCCACAATCTGTAAATAGTCCTTGGTGTATAACCAGTAATCGGGGACATTACACACGACTCAGTGAAGATGCATGATGGCACGGACGTTTACAGGATCTGTGCAGTAATTGTTCCTTTCAGACTTTTTGTTTCCAATGCAGTGTTTGATTTGACAGTTTTGCCCATTATGTTAACACCAAGGGCCAGTTTACACGACAGCATTTGTAGGATGAAACGCAAAGATTTTGTTGCGAAGCGGCCTCCTGTTTAAACAGAAACACTGTTTAAGAAAACCCAAAATGGAAACTTTTGAGTACAGCCTCCAGAGTGGAATTTTTCTCAAACGCAACAGACACCATCACCATGTGAATGAGTAGCTGGACTTTTTAGTGGGAACGCTGATGTCACGCTTCGCTTTGTGCATGTGCGCTACACTTTTATTCTAGTTGCCATGAGCGAACTGGATGACAACAGTAACAGACTACTAAAGGCGGACTACTGTGTTGGGCTTGTGCTGCTGAGTCTACTGAATTTATTGAATCTCCTTCAGCAAAATGTGAATTTGTCGCACCATTACTGCAATCAGCAAAGACGTATTCAATTTCTACACCTGATAATCAGCCCACATCTACATTGGCAGTGTGGTGTGCCTCTACAAAGTTACATCGCTGACTACTGGTCACTCCTTCCAGCTTCCCAGTGTAAACGCAGATTTTTTTTCAGTACATTGTTGTGTAAACCCAGCAAGGCAAAGGAAATACTTTTGTGTTTTCAGGTGAAATGTTGTGTAAACGGGGCCCAAGTGTGCAACGTCAGGTGGCAGCTGCTAGATGGACTGTAACTCAGTTCCATGAGCACACAGGAAGCAGAACAATGGGGTACTTGTTATCTTAACCTATGTGGTGAATTTCATGTTGTTGATGGCAATGTGATAGAGGAGAAGACTGCTATTTGACAAAGCCAACAAGAGGGCAAAAAAATGTCCCTTAACATCCTCTCCAAGTTTAACCAATCAGCACTGTCTTTTCAGATTTGAATAAATCTGTTTAAAGACCTGCACAGCAGTTTTCAACTTTGAAAGATTGGACCTGTTGCTGTTTTACCAATGCTCCATCAAGTTCAAATTTTCAAACAAAAATGCTGGATAAATCTGAATTTGTCTTCAGATATCATGAAGAAAAAAAAGTACAATACAAGAGATACAGTTAAAATACTTAAAGGCTTAACTGATGCCTAAAACAATGTACAGTGGTTTCTAATACTATACAATACAGTAATAAAGTTATTGTATTGTATTGTAATACTACATCTTTGTTATATGGCAACAATCATTTATTGCAATGATGAGCATTTTGCTGTTTGTGCAAAAAGTCAACAACCAGAAGTGTGCCACTGAATGTGTTTGACCAGCCAACGTGATATTGTGTACTTATCACACACTTATTTTGTCATATGGCCTCTGTGCTAATGCAGCAGTTTAGGGATTTGCAACATAGTGGTTTTACAGATCTGAAAATGGCCTCATAAAAGTGGGAAAATATTTCCTTGCCCATGCTTAAATGACCCATGGCTGAACCACATTTGTAAGTGAAAGCTTGCACATTCAAAGAAAGGCCAGACTACACTCAACTTCATGGATCAATTTCCTGATGGAAGTTTCAAAATCAATCTGAAATAGAAGTTTTTTTCTTTTGTAACGGCAATTTTCCTGCTTTCATGGGCAAAACTTGATTTGCTGTCTGGTCATCACAGGAAAGGTCAAAATCACAAGTGACAGCTTAACCATATGCAACATACTTAACATCAGCTGAAAGAGATTCCAGAGAGTGGAGATCGTTAATAGTGCGAGGAAGGCCTAAAAGAAAGAGCTCAGATTTAGCTTCATGTAGCTGGAGGACTGTTGGATCCAAGATTCACCACTTGGTATCAAAAGCTGCTTCAGAGGCTCCCACACTGGAATTATTTTCCACGGACAGAGCTGAGATGATAATCATTGCATCCAGAACATTGGCCACGAGCATCCTCTGTTAGTAATAAACTGGTTGAAGCCTAGACGAAAGAAGCCTGACTTATGAAAAAACATCAGAATAATTCCTCAGGTTTCTGCCTTTAGAAGAGCAGATGAAGCTATTCACCTGCTCTGAGCTGCCCCTGCACCGCCGAAATGAAGACAGATAGATGGGGGAAGATGATGGGTGGGGGCAGCGGAGGAGGGGTGGAAAAGGTGTAATTAATGTTTCACAAAGTCAGTCCTTTCCCTCAAGGCAAACTCTCTCCTCATCATCTCTGTCTTTCAGAAAATTAAATGATACTCCTGTTGTTTTCCTTTTTACTCCTGCCCTTCTGTCACCCGGGTGTCTTTGTGCGAACTTTAAGGGATTAGGCTTGCGAGAGCTGACTGGTAGTTATGGCTGCAGGGAGGACTCCTCAGGTTTCACTCAGGGCCGCGTGTCTCCCCGAGGCGACAGGAAGATGTCAGCGTCTGTCAGCCTCTGTCTGTCATCTAAGCCCTGTCAGCGCCGACTCTGCCAGCGCTCCATCACGGCTCTGTCGCTCCGAGTTTCCTTCTGGCTTATGATCTGAGACACCCAGACAGTGCAACTGGCTTCACATCCCAACTCACCACCTCACTTTCCCCAGCCCCCTTTTCCTCAGCGCCGATGCCTTACGTGACACAACAAAACACAAGGTCAAGGTGTCTGTCATGTTTCGCTGTGTGGGTTTGAGCGTAAATGCCGTTGCGTTGTTGCCTGTGCATGAAAACCGGGCGTGTCACCTTTCCTGTGTGTGTGAGCGCGAGTCAGGCTGGTTTGAGTGACAGCGTGAGTGAGGTGCAGCCAGGCGGCGGCTCTTTGTAAGAGTGCACCTACCTTCTCTTCCCACAAGTCCCTCCCGGCAACAAACTGTCACGGCTGACAGCCCTCACAAAAGAAGGAGAGGGAAGGGAGGCAGGGGGTACGGGGATTAAAAAAAAGTTTAAGAGATGAAATTAAAGCAAAGAAGGGAACCTGACAGCACCTTGAGAAGAGGCATTGTCTGTGAGGGGAAATATATCTGTGCGAGCGGGCTTTGATCAGTGGAGGATGAGAGCAGGGAAGAGCTTGTAAAGCTGGATCCTGAAGCCCATTGAAAAGAGTGTAGAGAAGAAGAGGAAAATCAGCCCCACAATTACTTTCCACTCAGACTGCGAGTAGAAACAGTATTCTCATTAATAAGTATGGCCCGGGCTTTCTTCTCTCTTGACCTTCGTAGTACACTTTCCTTCCTCCACTTGCCTGACTCGCTGGAAAACACATCGAGGTGAAAAGACAAAATTTCGTAAACCTTTACTAAAAAGTGTTTTCCCAAGAACAAAACAACTGTTTGAAGGGTGGCAGAGGAGGAGGAGAAGCAGGAGGAGATGAGGTGAAAGTGGAAGTTTTAAGAGAGAAACCTTTGAAACACATGAAGGAGAACACAGAGAAAGAGAAGCTGGAGGGAGGAAAAGGGAAGAGGAGGTGGAAGTGCTGGTGGGGGTGGGAAGAGATAATCACCTTTATTTTGTTATTCAGTATTGGGGGGTGTAGCCGCCCGGCTTTCTTACATGAGGAGGGAGGGAAGAGGCAAGGAGCACTGCTGCGGTGCCCCCTCAGTTCTCCACTTTGATAGACAAAGCAGCGTGCTGAAGGGGAACCTCCTGCTGGCAGGATCTGAGGAGGCTGTTTACAGAAGAGCTTGTCTCATCTAAAGCCCTGCTCGCCCTCTTGTATGGAAAACACTTGGCCTTTGATGTCTCTCTCCCTCTCTCTCTAAATTTCTTTCTTACTCTTATTTTCTCTCTGTTTCTCACTGCTGACACTTCTTCGCACTGGTGGTTGACACATATCAGGATCTTCATTGCATTATTCAGTTTGAACCTCACGAGACATAATTTGCTTTGTGTTTTAGGATATAAGTGCACAACCTTTCTTTAAAATTAACCCACTGAAGGTGTAATAATACGTGTCTGTGAGTGTGTGTGGAGGGAAACACTGACAGGGTCAAACAGGGCTTGTCAACAGGCGGTCTGCTTTAATATGACACATTGATGTGGTCTGCCAGTGCCAATAACTCTGCACAAGCAGCACATGTGTGTATATTTATTAGAGACCATGACTTTTGCTCCCTTGTAAAATATTAAACCCTGACTTGTGCTGGGAACTGCTGAGTACATTCATAAACTAGGAAGCATGTTGTTTTTTCAGTTCTCCCTTAGATACTGGAGTAATTATGTTTGCTAGTGGGCTTGTTTGCGTGTAAGTGTTTGCAGTGATGCAAGTGCAGCTGTTGTTGAAGTTCATGTTAATATATGTGAGTAATTCAATGTCCATCTGTGTAAACTGTGTAAGATTTTGTGTGTGTTAGAGGAATAGACATACAGGTGAGGTCATTCTCCACAGGATTTTTTTGGACCAAAGACCTTTTTTATGACTCAACAACTTCACTTGTATTCTAATCAAAGGAACCAGGCTGTAGCCATAGTTCTGGGTCCCCAGTTTATCCTTGTTTTTCTGGGAGGAATGAGGTTGTAGTCAGCACTCAATGAAAAATGGATTCATACATTAAACATGCACTGGCTACAACTAGTGCTGCACAGTGGCCATGTGGTCGCCTTGCAGCTGGAAGATCCCCAGTTCACGTCCCGGCCTGGGCCTGGGAGCTTTCTGCATGGAGTTTGCATGTTCTCCCTGTGCATGCATGGGTTTTCTCCGGGTACTCTGGCTTCCTCCCACAGTCACAAAAACGTGCTGAGGTTAATTGATGTTTCTAAATTGTCCACAGGTGTGAATGTGAGTGTGATTGTTTGTCTCTATATGTAGCCCTGTGACTAGACTGGTGACCTGTCCAGGGTGTCCTCTGCCTTCGCCCTAAAGCTTGTTTTACGCTTGACGTGTCCGCGAGGTCCGTGTGATGGTTAAAACTAGTAGCTAACAATGTAATGATTTTGTGTAATTGTAAAATGAACCTTTTAAGGTGCACTTCCACCCTGGCATCTCCACATGCTTAAGTGTTATCAGGCAAGACAGTGAACCAAAAGTTACTCAGGTGTGCACCTTGCATGACAGCTATACCACCATTGGCAGGTTAATGGTAAATAAGGAATGTGTTTAAGGCACTTTGAAGAACCTAGCAAAGCTCGAAATACACTATACACTTACTATACACTTCTGAAGTGGAACTTCGATCACTCAAGGTCACTCTTTGTTCAAGTGTGCTAGCATTTTCCACAGTAATGCTGTACACCCTGCATTTTTAAAAAACAAAAACTGCAAACATGCTGTTTTGCTTGTAGTGTATGGGTGGCAAAAATTGGGATGAGAAAGCCCAGGCTTTCCTGTCTAGTTCTGCTAAGTACATTTAGAGGGATTTTGAAACAACTGCACTTTTGCATCATCAGACTAATTAGCAGTGCTGTGAAAACTTAAATCACAATGCGCTGAAAAGACTTTCTGGACCTCAGGTTTGGGGAAAAAAATTTTGGGTGGAAAAGCACTTTTAGCTCCAAGTTTAGTTTCTGTGTTTCTTTAATAACTGAAACAAACTGAACGCAAAGGGCCAATGTACCTCTTTTTAATAAGTTTCTATATTATAATATAGTTTTCCACTGTGGGACCTTGAAGTCCATTTTAGTGCGCCCTGAACCTTTGTGCATGTTCCAGTTGCAAGAACTTCCCCCAGTAGAACCTCTTTCAGGGCTGTTCTAGGGGAGAACAAAGTACCTACGCCAGGGTAGGTGCTTCTAAGCACCTTTGAACAATCTGCTGTGTATGGCTCAACACGGAGTGGTTTAACTCAGAGAGGCTTCAAGTCCCATTTTTATGCCCTCCTGATGACCTTGTGCAGCAGTAGTCTTCTCCTCTCTAACATTGCCATCAACATCACACAATTCACCAACAGACTAACTTACAAAAAGTCCCATTATTATATTTCCAATGTTCTCATGGAACTACAGTAAGTTTGTTAACTTTTTTTTGTTTTAGATTTTGAATTATTTTGGGGGTTTCTTACGGTAAATTCTGCAATCAAGACTATCAGATCTACACCACAATGGAAACAGACTAAAATAGCCAATTCAAGGGGAGTTCCTGTACACATTGGCATCACTTTGCACCTGCCCTGAGTTCCTGCAATGGAGAGTCACATTATGAGACCTTTTCCACAGATCCAAGAGCCTTTTTAGGACCTTTATCAGTAGAAATTTAATTGATAAATATAAACCTATGCTGCTGCAACCTGTGTTTAACATGTATTCACACGGTGACCAGTCACTAGTTACCACTTGTGTCACTACATCCTAAAGTAGTTACAAAGGGTCAACAGAAAGACAAGCCCTATCAAACCCTAAATGCTCTGAAGGGTTTTTAAATGTCATCAAAGACCACCAAGTAACTCTTTTGTAACCTGCTCTGTCAATTCCGCTACTTAAGTTTTTTTTCTATAGCTCAGTTAAATTCAATGGTAGCAACATCTACTTTCTTACAAGCAGCTAGTGACCAAAGTACAGTACGCCAGAGGGGTAAACAGTCACATGAGAAATAAAATTTCTAAATTCATCACTGGAGAAGTCTTTGACAGGACAGAGAAAACATTGTTGTTGGTGCCATTATTTTTCAATATTTTCTCTACTGCTCTTCTGTACCACTATACTACAGCCATCATTGTGAGATGAAAAAAGGCAGTCTGTCCAGAACAGTCACATCGCATGGGAAAAGAGTCGACATGGAATTGGTCCATATAGGAGACAGAAGTGTGAAAGCCAAAATCACAGAATTACAGAAACTTAACAAGCAGTGTGGCATCTTTCAAGTGCAAAAAGAGTTATAGGGAGAAAAAGAGGCTCAGAAAGAAGAATAAAGTATTGTGTATGCATGTGTGTCAGAGGTCTGTTTTTCAAATTAATGGTGCACATTATTGAAACAACAGATCACTGTGTTCTGGGATTGATTTATACTGCCTGTTATTTCACTTTAATCTATGGACATTATCTGCACAGGATTTATGGACCATTAGCTGTATGAGAAGCTGGAATGTAAATGAGGCATAATAAATCACGTCAGATGAAACACTCAGAGCATGACAAGTTACTTGCGTTTATATGGATGCCTTGGTAACTGCATGTGGATAATCAGGTCCTTGTGCTGTATCATTTGTCCTTTGTAATTTGGCCAGCATCATACTGGCAATAAGCATGAATAATGCTGATGGCCGATGGATGTATTGGCCTTCAAAGGATTAGTCCTGCATTAACAACAAAGAGATAAGAAGAAATTGTTCAAAGTGCCTTACAGAAGCATGAAACATACAGGACTGGGTAAAGGCTTGAAGTGTCATTGTTATAGTATGATTGCAATATGACTATGCTCCATCTTTACTGTGAGAAAAGATCTTGTCCTTTTTCTAGACTCCACTTCATCATGCTGTGCTGTGTTGGTAATTAAATCTTTAACCAAATCCAAATTTTCCAGGTGCAATTTAATTCGCAAGCTTGGGCCAGTGCTTTAAATATTTTGTGGGTCTTACAATGAAGTAGCTCCTTAATTGCATTTAGTTGCTGGTGGTTCCTGCTATATGTTTTCTGCAGCTATTTTTTTTGCTGCCCTGCGCTCCTCTCCACCAATTTTCCACCATCTTTCATCCTATTTCTATTACTATAGCTAGGTTGACAAGTATGTAATTTTGAGACAAGACTAGATTTTTCAAATCTGCCATGTTCTGTGCAGCATGACATGATGCAGGTGCAGCTGAGTTCAGCCAGACATCACTGCAGCTGGTTAGTTAAGCAAGCCCTTGTCTCTGCATTGTGTTGAGTTGTGTAAAGGTAAAACTGACAGGAGGCTTGCACTGTTGCATGTTACATAACTAATTTAGCACCATAACATGCACTAAATCACTTGTTATGTTTCCCAGTGACATGTCAAGAACTTTCATCGCTAGCATAATGAGATATATTGATGTGAATTTGTTACATTTATGTGTATTATTGATGTGCATGTCTGAATAGGCAATGTTTTACAATTTCTAGCAGTATTTAACTATGGAGAGAGACAATAAACCTCCACAACTGTATTTATGGTAGGTAAAATCACATACCATAAAGGCTCAAGGACAACAATATTGTTTATGCTTTCACTGATAACATGAATCCAGGAATCAACTGTTTCAAAATGCTGACATTTAGAGGCAACTCTTTTAATTATGTATTGACAGTTTACTCAGCTGGGGACTATTAAATGAGCGACTAATGTGATCAAGCTAAACAGCTTGTTTGCTAGTTTGTAGAAAAAGATAACACTGTTATTACACTCTGCATCATTCTTGCTGTGGCACACCAAAATTCTGAACTATAATACCATTCAAGTGCCACTGTTTTTCTCCAAGATTGCCAGCTACTTGAAAAATGTGCCAATAGAGGAGATGAGATTTGGTTTAGGGTCATCTTCTGGCTACAAACAGCCCTCTGATCGTGGGGAATTGCTGGTATTTACAGAGGAGATTGAGATGAAAAACCATTAGAAATGACATATGCCCAGTTGGATGTCTCAGGATGAGGCAACACGGCCACCAAGGCCCAGCTCTCCCCCATCACTCCCCCTCCGCCACCCCTCCTCCTGTGTCTATCGTCTCCACTTCTTCTAGTTTCTTCTCTGACTGATGCTGAGGTTTTGTCTGGAAGTGCAGCTCGAAGTCCTTAGCCCTGACAGTTCCTGGGTTTTATCACCGAGCTGATCAGATGGAGATGGAGCAAGAGAGAGATAAATGGAGGGAGGTAAAGAGATCCAGAGAGAAAGGGAGGACAGCGATTGCTCAGGGGAAGCTGAATCTGAATAGCTGTAAAAACAGACTCTCCGGAGTAGAAAAACAGGGCGGATTTTGAGTCGATCGCTCAAATGTTTCAGCTGCTTGCGCACAAAAGACCCAACTTCTACCAATTCCTCTGAGTCATTCCACTCAATTGGAGGACAATTGGCTTTGACTGAGCTCGCGCCCTGCTCCCCCCTCGTCCCATAACCCCTCCTACCCTCTCTTTCCCTCTTGTCAGTCTGTATCTCCTCAATTTACCCTGCTCGTAGAGTTGAGCGACTACACAGACTTTTCCTGCACGTACCCGCGGCCCTCTCCCTCCCTCCCGCAGCATTCGACATGGTCTCCACGTCAACCAGTGTGACAGATTGGACGATGAGACACATGACATCAGTTCAAACGGGAGACAAGAATAAGATTAGACATGTGATTCGGTGTGAAGAGGTCAGTGGGAACGATTGCCCCAGCCCCCATAGACACACACATACCCACCATCCACACCCCGACCAATACTAATTGTAAACATATGATCAGCGCTCTTTGCTGCGGTGGAACGGCGTCTCCCCTACTTGCTGGGTGCACCCAGTTCCAGCCTAGTCACTATCAAGCCCCAATCAAAACAGAAATATGAAGAAAAGCCAGGGCCCGCCACTGCAGTGCAGTGGCTCAAATTGAAAGTGACAGCTTGACACATAATATGGCACCCGTAATGTGATTAGGCCAGCGTGGCACTCTCTTCTTAAACTCCCACATCCCAAAGAGCGAGCCTCACGTCCAACTCTGCCAAACACACTCAGGCTCTTGCCTCTAAAAGGGGGGCAGAGAGGGCCGTCTTGTCTCCCACTTTAGTTTCTCTTGCGATGCTTCATGCTTTGAGACGAATTGAGATGATGCCGCTGTTGAATCATAACCCCCTGGAGGGGAATTGCAAACACATGTAGGGGGGTGAGAGAGAGAAGCTTTCTGGGTTTAAAAGCATCTATGCCAAGAACAGAGGAACTGAGTGGGAGAAAGTACACAGTGGTATGGATTAGATCAGCCATTATCAGGAGCAAAGCCGGCCCAGTCCTCCTGTCAATCTGTGTGATGGAAATGAGCAGTGACATGACAATGATATCACCCACCGCTACTCTTGACAGAGTCGAGAGGTGAAATGCAAAGAAATATCAGGGAAAAATAATGAGAAATCCAGATGAAGAAATAATGATTGCAACTGATGCAGTAGGAGGGGAGCTTTAGAAAGGCTGGAAAAGCTTTTAAAGGCTGACCATGTTGCAAAAAATGGTCAGAGACAGAAAAGTGAAACAGCGGTAGAGAGCTATGCTGGAGAATAACGTAGAATGGACTTAAGAGCTGAGTCCAGCAGGAAATTCAATAAAATACTTCAAAAGACCGTGGTTGACAGTGAAAAATCACAAAATTATAAAACTGAGCCGGAGAAATGAAAAAGAGTTATTGTATTTGGCAAAAGAAAGAGGGAACAAGAGCCCAGGGCCACATTTCCAAATGAGCCGTCACAGATTGAGAGATCTTGGCTCTGTTTAGCATGGAGGGAGGCTGGTACATACTTCTCCTACCCTTTCCCAATGAAGTTTCCCTTTCTCCCGAGGAATTCCCTATCATGTTAGCGATGACAGAATGAAAGATGTAGTGAAGGGCTTAGCGGGGACACAGCTTGGGAAATGAATGGATGGCAGACCTAGCGGTTGACAGGCAATTGGGAATCCAAGTGAGCTGCACTGGTTTGCCAAGCACAGTAAAACTGAAAGGCCTTAGGTTTCCAGAAATGAGGGTCATTTCTCAACTGTGTTTAAAAATGTGTCAACAACCAGCAAGATGGACTCAACCTGCCAGCTTTCTTGCCCCTCAAACCATTTATATCCATGTCCCTCCAAATGAAATGCAAAAATAATTTTTAAACTATGGTAAGCCATGCCAAAGCCTGCCTCATCATAAAAGCAAATGAGTGTTCTACATCAGCCTCCAAAACCCGTGCTCGACTCCTTCAAGATGCATTTTCCTCTTTCTCTCCAGACTCACATCTCTCTGACTCTCCTCCCCAGCCTTTTAGTTTAAGAAAAGCCTGTCAGAGGAAATCAAGTCAAGCTGAAGATATAGTTGAGCGCCTGTGACAGGCTGAAAGCCACTCAAATGGGTCTATAATGAGTCTAATAATGGTGTGGGTAAGCATAATTTACCAGGGCTGGGGCCCCAGTGAGG
The DNA here is from genome assembly GCF_022539595.1 of Amphiprion ocellaris. NCBI lineage: Eukaryota > Metazoa > Chordata > Actinopteri > Pomacentridae > Amphiprion > Amphiprion ocellaris. The sequence goes on along the minus strand of NC_072771.1, from coordinate 13,039,671 downwards.
CCGAGGGAGCGGAGGAGAATGATGACTGCAGCGCCGGTTGGCAGGCGATGATGAGCCCTCATTCCCAATGATACGACAAGGCTGGAGCAGAAGGTGGACAAGCTCCAAGCCCGCCAGTCTCTCTGCGGGCCGGGCCCTTGGGGCTGAGCCATGGCCAGACCTGCTCATCACGGAGCACTGGACTGGAAAATCACACATGACTGGTTGCTTCCACAGGGCCTCGGCTGGCTCGGCGTCGACCCTGTCTCCTTTGAAATAGAGAACTGGGTGACCTCACACTGCCTTGGGAGTACATGTTAACCGTATCTCCCCTTCCCAGTGTGTGCAATGTGTGTGTGATGTTTGTGTGTGTGTGTGCGCGCAGTGATGTGGGGGTTACTGGTGACAGGCTATATCCACAGGCTAATCACCCGCGCTCCCCAGGGAGATGGCTCCCTCCGGACAAGATAATCAAAAGTCTCTTGGCAGTAACCAGCAGAATGATGTAAACAAACACACATGCACACACAGGGGAAACAGCAGCAGACATACGTGTCCTTGTTTGTACTCCTGGCGCTGTCCCTGTTGCAGACAGGGTGGTGGTGAACGGTGGCTCTGCCCCCTGGTCTTTCCCACGAGGCTTCCATGCAGGCCGACAGCAGTGGGCTGACCTCCATTCTCCTTCAGCTGTTTACCCTTCAGCATGAATGTCACTAACTACTACTTGCTCCACCTTTTCCAAACTTTGATGTGGCTGAAAACTGTCATCACAAAACTTTGCAAATGTAGGGATCTGTCAGCTACAGTGTAGCTTTGTGTGAAAGTGGAAGGAACCGCTTGGTTGGTGGGTAAAAGAAAAGCTTCTTTTTTTATTTACCACTATAGAATAAAATCCCATTGCAGTTTTCCTTTACTGAAATCTTCACTCCTCATGACAGAAACATTTTCCAAGTTAACACAATTATGTTATGGCTATACAATTTCTGAATTTAAGCTACGTTTTTGAGAAAGAATGTATTTTCAACGCATTCTCATTCCCAGGTTGTCTTGTTTCCAGTTTAAAAGAAAAGCATGAGGAGCTTGGAGGGGTGGTTTTGGTTTAAGCCACAATACTTTCACATTCACATTCTGTGTTTAACCATTATTCTTTCTACTTAGTTTTATTTTATATTGTTGCTTAAGTTTTACTTTTGATCACTGTTTGGTTAAGTTTAGGCACCAAAACTACATGATTAAGTTTAGAAAAATATCATGGTTTGGGTTTAAAAGCAAACTTACACAACATTAAGCACATACTGTTGCCTGAAAAGAAGTAATAGTGATGACACCAGCTGAAAACATCTCATGGTATCTATTTCTAATGTTCACTGATCCAAGTCCTGTATGCTGAAAGATTATGGTAAATGGTCCTTGACAAAATCGCCATATATATGAGGAGTAGGAAAGAGACTGGGCTTGTATTTTTCATCAGTTTGGCATCACTCTATATATGAGGATGTCCATGACCTCCAGTCATTGTTTCAGTAATAATGCATAGGATGTAAAATTAAATTATTTTAAATGGATGAAACTGGCAATCTCAAAGCCTACTCCTAACCTTCTGCGCAGCTAGTGCCATGCATGTATCAAAACTGTCAGCTTGGTGATAGGATCGGAGTTTCCTGCCAATCCAAGCCTTGGAAGTACTCCCAGTATAAGTTGCCTGCAATTTTCTATGCCCAGAATATATGGGAAGTTATGTCTGTCCCCTTCTCATGAGACGGCCTGTGTTCCAGGTAAACCTTTTTTCAGGTCAGGCAGAGTAGATCACGGTACTGTGGCTTTAGAGTTTACAGCATGCTGAAAGGTTGTGCAGGTTTCTAAATGAATGTGAAATTAAAAACATTTTCTAATGCTTTGATTCAGCAACATTGCACCAGCCAAAAGTTAAAGTTAATGTAACCCCTAAAAATTCATCTCTTTGTATCAAGGTTACATATTTAATTTTTTTTTCTCATGAAAATAATCCACACTTGCAAAAATAGCTTTCTCTCACTCACACACTGTAGCTCAACTTCAGCTTGACTCATATCTTGCAAAACTACTCAATGGTACACATTGACAAGCTGCTGGAGTAATTCAGCCACACATGTTTAAACCGGACACTAATTCTAAAGAAAATAATGATACACGGAGTCCCAGCCTTAGAGTCGACAAGATTGATTCTTCAGGTTTGTTACATATGAAACCCTGGAAATTAATATGGTCTATCATGGTGTTGACTACTTTTTTGGTCATGATATGTCTTCGAGGATATAAAACCCACCATAGGAAAAATTGTAAATGGGGCTAAACAATACACTTTGTGGCCACATTTAATATTAAATTCTAAAAACATTGAGGATTTTGTAGCTTGATGAGTAGTTCTAAAACACTTCTTTCAGTAAATCTATACTCTGAGCATCCCTGGCCTTGCCTGTCACCCAGGATACATGGCCTCCAACATTTGTTTAAAATATGTGCAACAGCTCCTGTTGGTGTTTTTCCTCTTTATGCCAAGATAATTAGTTGAGTTGCATGACAGGAGGTTGCGTTCGCCCGGAGGTGCGCGGCAGAACAACGGAGTGTCTGTTGCAGCTGGAAGATGATGCACACAGCTGGGGATTGCGTGTGTGTTTAGGGAAGTGGCAGCAGTAGAGCAGGGGGTTGTGGGAGACAGCCATCAGGACCAATGCAGTGCCTCCAGTGAAGCAGGTAGATGTGCAGGCCGCCTGCCTTGGCCGGCCGCCACCTCGTCAAAGTCACTTTCCCAAAGTCGCGGTGACGCACGACGCCCCGAGCCCCACGGTTTATGTTACAGTACCGGTAAAAGGGATAATGGCCTGGCATCTGACATTTCTGTTTGGGGGAGGAGGGGTGAGAGCAGCAGGGGGAGAGGTGAATTGAACCTCTTTCTGTGGATGTGAATTTTTGAATTAAATTTTTCTTTAGACTCTACCTCCCTTTCGCTCTGGTCCCTCTCAGTGTACAGTTCACTTCTCCAGTTCAGTATCTGTCTCCTCTTCCACATCTCTTTCTCAAACCTCTCCACACACACATGCACACCTCTCTGTCTCTCTGTTGACATTTCCCTCTGTCTTCCCTCCTGTCTCAGGACAAGCATGTCCCAGTGTGTTTGGCACTTTGACTGTGTCTGATGGTTAAACTGAGGAGACAGGCTGCTGACAGGCCCTGTGCCAGAGCGGAGTATGCCAACAGGGGAGATTTGTGAAAATATGCCCTGTGTCATTTCCTCTCCATTTCCCTGACAACTTCACTCTGTCAAAAGCCTACGAATGAGCGCATGGCTAGGTAGGCGGGTGGGGATAGTGTGTTTGTCTGTGTGTGTGAGGGATAAGATGTCTCTGTGTGTATGTGGGTGGGTGAGCATAGGGGTGGGAACGTGATATGTGCATGTGTGCAACAGAGAAGTAGAGACAGTGATGAATTATGCCCATGTCATCACAACAAAGTCTGCAAAAGTTGAAGCCAAATGATGAAATCTGTCTAGTAGGCATGTCTCGAATGCATCTCTACCTCAAAGTTTAGCTTTTTTGAACCCACACTTTTCCTTTTGGTGTGCTTCGCTCTTCAAACGGCTCCCCAAATCTAGCCCGAATTTAATCTTTGATCCCTCCTCTTGGAATGCAGGCTGAAAGATAACATTTCATGCGAGGCAAAGCGGAAGAAAACAGCCTGCAGAAAGCCAGCGCGCTGAACATGCTTGCTGTCAGCCGCTTTCGCTTAATTTGATGCCTCTGTCTCTACCGCCGCCAGTTGAGTCTAATCTTGTTGAGTGCTAGAAATGAGTGTTGGTGACAGGGATGTCAACAGCGGTTTGTTTCGAGCTCGGCAGGAGAACAGTACCTGCCTGTGTGTCTCTGTTACACAAATGCCCCCAGTCTTTCTCCCCCTTGTGTGCCCAAGTCAGCCGGCGTTACTGTCAATCCCACAGGCCAGCAGTGACGTGCTTAATCACTGTACACCACCACTGCACACACACACACACACAGACACGCACACACACACACACACACACACACACACACACACACACGTCCCCCTGGCTGACAGCTTAAATAGAATCCCACCACGCCACACGTCTCAAAACATCTCTGCAGAAACCGTATGTTTTCATTTGGATGGAATCAGCGTTAAGCGGCTTCCAACATGGCCGCCGACAGGTGAGAGCGTCTGCAGCCGCCTGGTAGAGGTCCTGGCAGTTTGTACAGAAGGTCACAGCAGCTTGTGTAACTTTACGGATGTTGAACTCTCTCTTCTGCCTGCTGTTGCTTGACCCCAGAGCGTTGCCTCTCTCTCCCTGTCTCTCTTTCTCCTCCTGTGGCTCGATAATTCCCCCACGGCTGTCAATCACCCAGTGGGGCCTGCTGTAGAGACATCCTGCAGAGAGACTGGCTGTGTGGGAGGAGGGGGGCGCGTTGTTACGAAGGGTCACAAGTTCAGAGTAAACTGATGAGGGGAGTCGTGCTTTGACTTTCAGAAGAACATGTGCGTGTTGAGGTTCGAGTGGAAAACTTTCAGCGCCATGAGGCTGTAGATGTGTGTGAGTAGAAATCCTCGCAACAGCAGCAGCAGTGGCAGCGGCGGCGGTGGTGGCGGTGCGGGGCAGATCCGGTGCAGCAGCTAGGCACTGAATCCGATTCATCCTGATCAAAGGCTGCTGTCAGTGACAAAGAATCGTTTGTTTAGCCTAAGCATGACATGTATCTGAGAGCCATAAATTACAGGGGGAATTAGAGGAGGTTTGGTGGATTTCATGCTCGTGTGCCTGTCTGTCTCTTTGGGTACAGCACACACACATATGCATTCAGAGTCACACAGACCACACACACGGGGGTGGGAAGGGAAAAAGGATCTGCATGTGGCTGTAGAGGTGATGATGAGAGATGGGAGCTGGCATGTGTCAGGCACTAGATGAGAGGTATGGCTGCACAGAGGAGGAGGTTTTAACAAGAAACATGGTGGGGACTGTGCCTGTAGGCTGTTCAGATATGCATCACTTTGTCAGGGTTGTTCATAACAGCAAAAAAATTTCAAAAAAGACTTGTACCTGGGTTTGTTAATGATGAATATCTGTTTTTTCTCAAAGGAGAAGACTTCATTTTAAAATTTAAAGGATGTGAAACCAGCAGAAAGGGCTAACTACCTTCTGTAAGTCAAACCTCTTTAATTAACACATCATGTCTTCTTTGTTTAAAGAGCATATTTAGTTTCCAAATAGCAAGGTGTAGGTCTAAGAAGAGTAACGTACCACACTGTGGTCTAGTGTGTGCAGTGACTTCTTTTGGCAACGTAAAAAACAGTCACATAAAGTTTCTGACCTTTTTCTGTTCAGTGTAACCCTGCAGCCCTGTCAGATGGGTGGGTGGATGACTTCACGGAGTTAATCGAAAATATGTCACAGCAGAGTAACCACAGTGATGCCTTATCTGAACTAGGATTCCCGCCTAGACAGTAAAGCTGCAGCTTGTATCTGTGTCTGTTCAGACTCATGTATACAACAACTTTAAAGTGTCTGAATTCATTAAGAGAAACAAAAAGCGGAGGTCCTTATGCAGGCTATGAGTTCACATGTTTGGTCAATAACACTGATTCTGATAAAACACAAAGTTCTAGTCATGACAGTAAACGACACCTCAACTATGGATTTTTCTGCAAAGAAGCTACAAATCTTTCTAAATTCTAAAAAATTTCAAGGCTATTCGACTGAGATTAGTGCCACTAATTCAGTGTTTGACCAAATGTAAAATATGGTCACAATCTCTCTTCTGTTCCTGATTTCAAAATTGGTCAGAATATCTGGATATTAAATATCATCAATTCATGATTTTATCTTAATCAACATCTGTGTGACATTTTGTAATAATTACTGTATGAACTCACTGTTTTGCGAAGTCACAATCACCTTCTACCAAATTCTAAACACTTTGTCCTCAAGTTGTACCAAATTCAAAGAATTTCCCTCAAGACGTTTCTGAGATATTACATACATGAGATTGAGACCGGATGGTCCAATAGTATAATGCCTGAGGCCTTGGGTGTCATTGACACAGAGGTATAACGATTAATGAGCAGGCCCGGGCTCTGTCTCCGGGTGGAAAATTTTGTCACCTTGATTTCCTGTACAGCTAATGTACAGGAGTCTTTCCCACAGGAGAGGATGAGGTGGCGGTTTCTTAAATCCCAGCTGAAACTATTGCAGAGGACACTGTGTGCTGTAAAGACTGTGAAGCCCCTTGAGGCAGTTTTTTTGATATTATACAGGTGAGGAGAGAACTTGGTTTGAACCCAGAGCCTGCTTTAACAACTTATTTATCAGATTTGGCAGTCTAATTCCACTTCTATCTTGCTATTTAATTTTCTACAGACACACACTTTACAGACTCTCTAGTCATTAACCGGAATCAATACTGATTTTGTCAGACAACTTCACAATTTCACAAAAATATTATCACTGCAAAGCAGGAGCTTCAGTGTTTATAAGCCACAATTAAATCACTATTTTATGATTTGTCTGGCAACAAAAATAGAAAAATATGGATATAAGAGCTAGTATGTTGAGAATTAGGCTGCATGAAACAGAAACAGATGTGAGATGTTATAAATTTGAGGCATAAATTTAAGTAAAAGTCTGTAGTCTTCAACCGTATGTATAATAAAATAACAGCTTTGGTCTGAATTTACCACTGAGGGACTGTCTGACTAAAAGGTATTTGAAAATGTTATATAAAAATAAGTATGGCATGCTTTTAAGTAATTTTATTATTTTGCCAAGTGAATCTGAACTTTACAAGGACTGGGTTTTATGTCTGCACCTGCCAGTGGGCCATCACGATAAGAGCAGGTATAATAATCTGTTAAAGACCCCTGGCTGTGAAAATATGTATGAAGTTTTTTACCCTGTTAAAATGCCCAAGTGATTTTTTCTCAAATGTTGGAAGGGACATCAGTCAACTCCATGGCTCAGCATTTCCACCTTGAAACTAAAGCGTACTGGTAACAGTCTCAAAAACGAATTGTGACTTATCAGATTTCATATGTAACAAACCTAAAGAACCGATCCTATCAGTTTGCAGGGTGGAGTTTAATGTATTACTACTCTGATTCAGAATCGATTTACAGCTTGCACATGTATGGTTGAATTACTCTTATTTTAAAAGCACAGAGTAGTTTAACAAAGCAGAGTTGTAGGTGAGCTGGTGTGCTTGAGTTCCAGCGAGTGGGGAGGGGTGGATGGAGAGAGACAAGAAATACACAGATCTGCACGTTCTAGAGGAAACAACGCATGGAGTTTTAAGGCATTCTTCTTACTGAGGGTTTTTAGGGGTTAATCAATGCCGGGAGAAGGACTTTAATTCCACTACAAGAAAGACTTGATGTTTTCTGCAATTAGGTGGAGAAAAACGTGCAGATGTCAATAGCGGCATCTGCAGTTGGCCAAGATGAGTTGGAAAACATCAGCATATTGGATCCCTGGTGAAACAGCTACACAGCTGCTGTCATCAAGCTGTATTTATGTATTTATATGTTATTTTCTACATTGTAGATTAGACCTGGCATTACATTGGCCTCCAGTACTACTGTGAGGAACCTCTGCGTTATCTTTGACCAGGACATGTTCTTTAACTCACACATAAAACAAATCTGTAGGACTTCCTTTTTTCACCTGAGAAATATTGTAAAAATCAGGAACATCCTGTCTGAGTGATGCAGAAAAACTAGTCCATGCATTTGTTACTTCTAGGCTTGACTATTGCAATTCCTTACTATCAGGATGTTCCAAAAGCTCTCTGAAACATCTACAGCTGATCCAAAATGCTGCAGCCAGAGTACTTACAGGAGTTAGCAAGAGAGATCATATTTCTCCTGTACTGGTTGCTCTTCATTGGCTTCCTGTTAAATCTAGAATAGAATTTAAAATCCTTCTTCTAACCCGCACATCCAGACACACTCACATCACCCCATCCTCTCTGCCCGGCATTGGCTCCCGGTTCATCATCGTATCGAGTTTAAAATTTTAACATTTGTTTTTAAAGCCCTCCATGGCCTTGCTCCCTGATATATATCTGAACTTTTAACCATCCACCACCCCAGCAGAGGGTCAATGCAAATGGTGCTGGACGTGCCCAGATCCCGGTATAAGCAGTGGGGTGATCGGTGCTTTGCTGTTGCTGCCCCGAGACTCTGGAACACACTCCCACTCGAGCTCTGCGTTATCACTGACCTGCCGCTTTTTAAGTCCAGACTGAAAACCCATCTATTTAGATGTGCTTTCAAGTTCTAGGACTGTTTTATGGTTTTTATGGTTTTATGGTTTTCATAGTTTTGTGTTTTTATGGGTTTTATGGTTTCATAGTAATCCAAAATTGTATTGTTCTGTTTTATTTTGCTGTTTGGAAAGCACTTTGGTCTTCTGTTATGTTGTGGTAAAGTGCTCTACAAATAAACTTTGATTGATTGACATATAAAGCTCTTAACAACCGATTTCCATCATATCTTAAAGACCTGATAGTACCATATTATCCTAGCAGAACTCTTCGCTCTCAGACTGCAGGCTTACTTGTTGTTCCTAGAATCTCTAAAAGTAGAATGGGAGGCAGAGCCTTCAGTTATCAGGCACCTCTCCTGTGGAACCAGCTCCCAGTTTGGGTTCGGGAGGCGGACACCCTCTCTATTTTTAAGACCAGGCTTAAAACCTTCCTTTTTGACAAAGCTTATAGTTAGGGCTGACTTGGGTGACCCTGAGGGGTGAGCTGGTATCTTCATTTGCACAACTGACTTCCCCTTTGTCCCTTAGTTTTGCCCCTAGTTATGCTGCTATAGGCCTAGGCTGCTGGGGAACCTCTCTGGATGCACTGAGCCCTTCTCTAACTACCTTTATATTTAATACATATACCATTATTGCATTACACTCACTGTTTCTCCCTGTGTCCCTGGTCCCAGAGCTGGATGCTTCAGATCTGTGGTTGCTGTCCCACCATGTCCACTGTGGGATGCTGTTGCTGACCTTCCTCCAGCCCACTGCTTCCAGCTGCCTGATCACCACTCTACTCTGCATCACCCTCACTATACTTGATATTTTCATCTACTTACTGTTTGAATTTTACTACCAGCTATATATGTAGTACATTTAATGCCAGAGCCGTACACCATAACAGTAAACTATGAATCAGTTTCAATGTTAGCTTGTACTTTGTATGTATCATCTAGCTTATCATACATGTATCCAACCATGTGTTATATGTTCCTTGTTCCCCACCCCTCTTTTCTCCTATCCCTCCCTCCACCTCTCTACCTCTATCTCTACCTCTCTACCTCTTCTGTCCCTCTCAACCCGCCTGGCCAGCAGGCAGATGGGTCCCTCCACATAAAGGTTTTTTCCCTGTTAAAAGGGTATTTTTCTTGCCACTGTCACTTTAGGGCTTGCTCTGGGTGTTCAGGCATATGGGTTCTGCAAAGCGTCTTGAGACAATTTGACCTGTAATTGGCGCTATATAAATAAAATTGAACTGAAAAAAAATTGAATTACTGAAGATTAACAGTATTTTGTTTATAACATAATTCCATATGTGTTCTTTTATAGTTTTGATGTCTTCAGTATTAATCTACAATGTACAAAAGAATTAAATAAAAACCATTGAATGAGAAAGTGTGTCCAAACTTTTGACTGGCAGTGTACTCCACCAAGGAACAACGGAGTTATGTTAGGATTGGTGTACATCTGCCCGTCTGTCTGTCTGTCTCTTAGCAACATTACTCAAAAATGGACGAACGAATTTGGATGAAGTTTTGAGGGAAGGTCAGAAACGACATAAGGACCAACTGCTTAGATTTTGACATTGATTCGGCTTATAGTCTGGATCTAGATCTGGATTTGTCACAGATTTCTGTGTCACTGCGTGATAGCGGCACAGTGTCACTGTAACTATGACAACAAGTGAACACTATGTCAGCTGCCTGCTGATGATCACATGATTGCGATCCTACAAATAGTGTAGAAAAGACCCCAAAGTTAGTTCATGTTCACACATTGTTAGGTTTCATTCAGTTAGATGTAGTACCTCTGTGGACCTTTAAGGGGCGGGTCATCGCCCATGTGAAACGTGTGCGATGAGTGACGTCATGTGATGGTACGCAGCGTGATAGAGGAATGAGTGATGTATGAGACAGCAGTTGGCAGAGACATTCTGCCAGACATGGGTTGTACTTGCATGAAGAGGAAGTATTGTCTGAGTGATTGTGTGATGTCGTGTCTAGTTAATGTTATTGTTAGGTTTATATTTTGTATTTATTCTTTAAGTCGAACTGTTAGGGCACTGTGCGTTTGTAAAGTCATGCATGTAAGAGGAAGATGAGTATTTTCACCGTCTGACGTTTGGAGTGTCAAGATGCTGCTGCGCTGGGCGCAGCTAGCGGTACTTCCGGTTACAATATAAGAGCATGTCTATGTTTGTATATTGAGAATGTTTTATTTTGAAATGCCAAAGAGGAAGTTGTACGTTAATGTATGCCAAATAGTGGAAGTGTCTTTGATGATGTTTATGGATAAGTTTATGATTGCAGAGCATTTGTTTACATTTATGTTCCTATTGTTTGTGTATTTAGATATAAGTCATTAAGATATCTTTATTATTTCCTTGTAGAAAAACCACAACCAACTGCAAGTAAAGTAGAAAACAACGCAGTCTCTGTGCCTTTTATCCCATACTCTGGATGAACTGGCCTTAAGTGGTGTTCTGGCTGACACTCCTTGTGTGAATCCGGTGATAACCCAGAACCAGCACTGAAACCTGGTTAATCCATAATATCTCCCTAATAAATGAACTATTGAGGACTTATCGGGACTTATCCGTAGGAAATGATACAAAGAACAATTGATTTAATTGTGGGGGTGTTTCCGGGTCCCATCAATTTCCACCACCCACTACATATTTAGGTCATGCAATTTGGTATCTGTCCATAACGTACACATACATAACACACACCTGTGCTCAGTGCAAGGTCATTTTGTTTGTGTGTACATCTATATTAAATGACTACATTCTGTGGTGCTGTGATTTCTACCACAAATTTTTTAAAGATTTGAGGCGTCGGAAATGATACGACTAAGCAGCCTTGGTGGAGTACTGTGCTCTTTGAGTGCTTTTCTTGTTAGCCAAGTTGCCCATTCCTTGTACCTCTTGGTGAATTCAGATATACTGTCTGGTTGGTCTTTTCTGGGAGTCACAGCATTCGGACATCTGTGTGTAAAAGAGAATAAAGAAAGGGGACCTTTGTTCATAGTGTGCAACCTGTCAACAGGAATCAGTTGCAAGAAAAATTACAGTGCATTGTGGGTACTCTGCTGCACAGAATTCTTGCAGCAGCGATCTCTGTGTCTGCATGACATTTGTTTGTCTGACGCACTGAGCCAAAGGCATCATCTGTGTTTACTCTGCGCTGGCATGTTTGGCAAAAACTTGTCAATAGTAATTATCCCACTTTAGCAGAACACGACTGCTGAATTAACAAAAATACAAGTTGTTGAGCTGATGAGCTATGAATGTTGATCTGATGCCTGGAGGTTTTTCAGAGCGCAATCCCTTGACAGCAACCCGTGGAGATAAATTGTACTTGGGTGGGAATTAATTCAAGCCTAATTCATGTGCAGGAAAAGTGATGGATTTCAGTTTGAGCACACATGATGTACAATTGAAGGCTTTTAGTTTCCAGAATTATCTTTTCAGAGGACTGCGAGGTGCTGGGAAACACATTTCTGGAAGCCTTGTGGAAAGAAAGAAAAACTGCTGTAATGAATTTAAACGGTGGAAAAAAAGAAAGCGAGATTTGACAAATTAGTTTGAACACTTTTGACTGTCAAGCTGTTAATTTATGACTGAGCAAACTTCCAAGTGTTTAGCTTGGACACCTAACACAGAGGCCCACAGCTCTTGGAGGTGACTGTTGTATGAAATATGGAGGCGGTCGAGATATTTATTTATTTCTTTCCTCGCCTGGCGCTTTCATGGCCCTATTTGTTTTAATCCTCACGAGTGTTGTAGGAGAAACCGATTCCTGTTCACATTAATAAAAATAATATTTTGTGGAGCAAGGTCTAATGGTCAAAATGTCACATCTATGACTCTCTCTTTTCCCTACCCGCAGTCATAACTCAACAAGCTGCTCTTTTATTTGCTTCATTCTGAGCCATCAAGGACAGATCTCCCTATAGCTGCGTTTTGCTGGCCCTGCTTCACTCACGTGGTGGTCCAAATCAGGGTTTATGGAGAATAGACGACAGTGCCAATATATTTTTTGCCTATTAACATCCTTAAACGTGACAGTTTTAGAGCAAATATAGCTTCTGAAACAGCTTGAGTCTGTCATGTGAAGTTAAGACTTGACAATAATTGAATCTTTTCAGTGGGTTAGCAGCTCCTTAAGGCATGGTGACACAGAGTTCAGGGCATGTTTTTCAGGCCATCACCTCTGAAAGCTGCTAAGCACCATCCTCTATCACATAATCTATGGAAACACTGGCTCAAAAATGTTTTAATTTTAATAAAAAGCCATTATCATCACAGAGTATCAATCGTGACCTCTTTGCAAATGTCGCTTTTTGTACCTTTTGACGTTCCAAAATGCTTTTATTCCTCAGCTGTGAAAACGCTAGAAGCTCTTTATCTTTCCCCCTCCCTCTTCCCTCCCTCCCTCCCCCTCTGTGGGATTGCCCCCCTCTGAGGCGTTTGACTGAAAACATGCGCTCTTTAATCACTGGGGTGACAGTCCCTGCCCTGTGTTTGCGCCTCTGCCCCGCTGCAACAATAAAGGCAGGGTCACGCTCAGTGTCAGCTCCAGGCGTGATGTTTGAAGGAGGGAGTGAGGGCAAAGAAAGTAAGAAAAAAGAAAGAAAGAAAGGGTGAGAGGAAGGGTGGGGAGGGGGGAGAATGAAAGCAGGAACTAAAGGGGAGAGGAAAAGCTCAAGGAAGTATTGTAAGCACGTCTGCCACAGGAAGAATCTTCACAACAAAAAAATGGAGAAACTGATTCAAAGTCAACAGGATTTAGGGTGTTGAAGTAAAGAAGTTGACAGAATTCTGCGAGTTAGTTTGACTGGATGGAGGATATGGAGCAAGTGTGTGTGTGTGTGTGTGTGTGTGTGTGTGTGTGTGTGTGTGTGTGTGTGTGTGTGTGTGTGTGTGTGTGCTGAGATATGGGGTAGCAGGGGAATCACAGAATCCCATGACCCGGTGACCTGGGGGACCTTGGGCTTCTGTTTGTCTGGCTGATTGACAAATGAAGGGGAAGACAGCAGGGGGGGTGAGCTGATCCTCACTTACTTCTATAAAAACTGTACTGTGCTGAGGTATCTTTGAATATATCTGGTCTAAACCATGTTTTTAACATGTATCTTAATGCTTATATACACATGTGAACATGTGATCAGCATGTTTGCACATGTTTGAGCACAGTTGAGAATCACATCAACAGGTGTTAGCCGGCATCGCAAAGCAACATGCAAGCTCCAGAGTGTGCATATCTGTGCTTTGTTGTGTGTGTACAACTTTGAGTGTGTGTTTGTCTCTGAATTCCTGTGGAGTTCACGGTGAGGCCAGGCCCCATGGCGCAGCGCCGGGAGAGCCCATTAATTACAGAGCAGTGACACTGGGACGGCCGGGGCCTGTAATTGATGCCTCCTGTGCGGCAGGAGAGGCGCTCAGTCACGCAGCGAAAGGAAAGGGTCACCCTGCAGACAGGCCTGGCTGGGTGGTGGCGGGTGGGAGTTGCTGAGGGATGATGGTGGAGGTAAGGGGGCATTAGCTCTTACAGCGGAACTCACTGGTTATGAAACCACCGCGCTCATTTTTCGTCGCTGCTGCTTTAGCATATCGCATAAATGTTTCATGTAATAATGGCACTCATAATCACTTTCATTAAACAGCTTTAATTATGCAAAGCACTGTGCTTTATGAAGGAGTGAAATACATGATCTTCAAAATAAGATGCATTTAAAGAAAGCAGTACAGGACAAGTAAACTATATTTTTTATGAGTCATTTAAAAACTAACATAGAACAGGTTTGAGTTGTTAGAAGCAGCCTGATGTGCCCTATGTTAGATTAGTATGGAGTTAAAAGGCAACTGATGAAGCTTTATGTTCAATGACAAAATAGCCCGATTTATGCTGCATTGACTATTAAATGTCAACACATCATATATCATACTTACATAATATTTTGTGCTAATAATCACCTGTATCACCTCAACAGTTTACTTGCACGGAGCACAAGAGTCTTGTAAACTACATTGTGACTTTGACCTCACATGACACGTTGTTTTGTATGCAGTGAAAAATAAACTTGACAGCCTGTGTGCAGGTGGAACTATAAATATAGCCATAGTTTCATACAATTGTCACAAGAATATAAATATGTAAATAATACCATGCAGTCTATACACAAACACACACACACACAACAACAGCAACACAGACACAAGCAACTGCACTCCTGCACAATGTACTTTAGTCTAAAATCCGCCTCATTTATGACAGTTTTTCCTAATTATCAATTTGTATTGTATTGTATTGTACAGCCTTGAGAAACAGTCATTCTGCATTTCACTGCAAATACTGTATGAGCATGTGACAAATTAAAACTCTTGAATCTTGAATCTTGAGAATTTGAAGCAGCATTTTGAAATGTAGTCACAAAAAAAGTGAATTAGGTTGGTTTCCATTAACTGCTTTGGACAAAATGAACTAGGCTAAAACCAGAAACAAGCCAGTTGTTTGCCAACTGCTGAAAAATCTTGACAGAGAAACAACACATTGTTCATCAGTGAGAGAAAAAATGAGAGGAATCTTCAGAATGTGTTTTCTGTCAAAAAACGTGATTATTTTTATTTATATAGTCTCAGTTTTAGTCATGATTCATGCTGTTCAGGTCAATACAACAAAATGGGCAGAAACAGCTCATCAGGCATGTGAGTTAAATGTTTGCTACGTCAGAGATCTTTCCAAAAAGTTGCTTCCATCACCATCAAAAACTTTTTGTATACATATATATATGTGTGTGTGTGTGTGTGTGTGTGTGTGTGTGTGTGTGTGTGTGTGTGTGTGTGTGTGTGTATGCAATACTAATACTGGTACTAATACATTATGGAAACACAACTCATGAGCCAAACTACAATTTCTTTGAGATGTCAGTGTTCGGGCTGAATAATGTTTGTAATATGCAACAGTTTAGCTCAGTTTTTCTGCAACAGGGAAAGTCATCATGGTTTCCTATCCAGTAATCACATTACTGCTTAATTATTTTGATCTTTACTGAGTTGAAGTTTGCAAAGAATGTAAAGGGAGATAACAGCAGCTTTTGGTCCTGTCATTGGATCTATGTATACTGAAACTTTCTGTAGGATTTGTACAACAAAGCAAATTTTAAAATCACAATGTGAGGTTTTTATTGTCCAAAACACCTTTATTTATTGAGGTTTTTTGGGGGATAGTTCACATGCTTTACCTAAATTTTGGTGGACAGCAAGAAGGTTTAAATTTTACTTAACTTAGTTACACCGACTACTTTTCTCTGCTACTCTGCTTTCGGTCTTTCAGCTATACTAAGTGCTTCTTGGCTGAACATCCCTACTTACCGCACAGACTTGACAGTAGCAGCAATGTTCTCAGCAAACTCTTAAAATAAAAGCAACAAGCAAATATCCCAATATAAGTTCGATAAGGTGTTTTAGAAACCAAAGAACATGTGCAAACACGTGTCTACTTCTTTCTCATGTAACGTTAATGACTGTTGATCCTTTATTGTCATACTTGTATAATTATTTTCAGTATGTATTTTAAGGACACCGTGTGAATGAGAGCCTAGTTCTCAGTTTTTTTTCTGATTAAATCAATCAATCACGAACAGTGAGTTTGCTGTTGATCTTCAGGAGACAGTTATAGTTGCTGTGAAACTACAAAGAGTGGTTTTAAAGACTCTCTGCCAATCATTTTTCATCTATTAGGATTGCACAGTTTCGTGATGCTTTTGTAGAAATAGTTTGTCAGAAAAGTTAATGTCTTCTTTATTTCAGCCTTTATATAAAAAAAAAATTATACCTGGGAAACATTTCAGGCCCAGACCTGCAGTGGAAGTGACACAATGCCTCCCTGTCAGCTGAGGATGAGCGATGGGCTGCCAGCCAGATGGACTCCTCCTTGTCAGGGTCCTTTCACTTCCTGCAGTGGTCCTTTGATCTTCCTGATGACTAATGACTGTCCTGTGAAGAGCCAGGCAGCAGACATGGGATGCCCATGTATGTGTGTGTGTGTGTGTGTGTGTGTGTGTGTGTGTGTGTGTGTGTGTGTGTGTGTGTGTGTAAAGAGAAAGGGCTTTTACATGCTGCGCAGGGGGCCCTTCTTTGGAGGCTTTCAGTGAGAGGGATCCCCCTCCGTCCTGCTCGGTTTGCTCTCCTGTTGAGGAGAGGAGGGGGGAGGAAAGGTGTCTGAGGAGACAGGGGTGATTGAGAGAGGACAGAAAGGGGTCAGACACGGGGCATCAGGAGACATCCTCAGTAACTCTCACACTGTGACAGGAGCTCTTCAGGAGACACAGATACCCTATCTGACCCCTCTGAATGGACCGTCTTCATCACAGAGTTCTGCTCTGCCGCAAAAACACAGTCGCCTGAAATGACTCAACAGGTCTCATCATGACATTCAGTCTTCATTCAGGTCCTCTTATGTGTAATACAAAGAGTCCTCATTGACCAAGAATATCTTGTCTTCATTTAAATCTGACTCATCGGTCTCACAGTAAATGGTCAGAGATGGTTTAATTCATGTTGGCAGCTAAACATTGTCCATCCTCTACCTCCACACAGACAGACAGACAGATGGTGTCCCTGGATGGAAAGTGAAATGTGAGAAATGGGAACCAGGTGCGTGAAGGATGGGGGTAAGATTGAGCAGACAGAGAGGAGGGGCGTTTATGTTCTTAGCTGACCTAAGCAAAAGGCCAGCAGGTCAGCGAGGGGTCAGGGTGTACACGGGAGGAGGGAGTGGAGGTGAGAAGGTTAGAGAGGTGAGTCCAGAGGAGGGAGGGGGTGTGGTGGATGTGTTACTTTGAACAGGTCACCTCTCAGCTAGTCGCCAGGGGAAGTGACCTGGAGCTGGCCCCCTGATTGGTTACCAGTTAGCCGACAAGCATATTTTCCCTTTGGTTAACTGGTGTGGCGTGTTTCATGTTGATTCATCGCTCTGGAACCAAATGAGTGACAGTGCTGCTTTGGCGGGATGTCTTTATCGTGCCAATTACTGTAGCCGGGCCTTTTGTTGCCTTCCTGCCAGTCCTTGGGAGAGATCACACGGGCTGTCAGTCAGAGCTGGCTTCCCACAGAGACACCGAGTGATTGACAAGCACGTGGATTGACAGATTGCTGCGGTGGCTGTGTGTGTAGTGTAAATGACTGCTGCTGCTTCAGCATGGGGCTAATGAACAAAGATATTTCCATTGTCACTCTTTCATGTGATATGACTGATGAAAAATAGCTTAGGTAGGATCAAAGTGAATTAAAGTCATGGAATGCAATCTGATTTGCAATTTAGGCATTTAAAATGACACAGTGAAAGGAGGGAGTCATGCATGACAGGGACAAAATGGCTGTTGGGCGTCTGAACGTGTGAACTTTTGCCAAGGTAACAGCCCCTATAACCACTAAGACACTCTGTCTCCAACTTTGATTTCATATTAATTCCACTTTCCGCCAACAGCACGGCCAAAGGTGAAATGCTCCCTCGCTTGCACAGTGGACCGAATCATTTCAATGATAAAGCTGAGCACCTCTTTGACTCAGCTGTCAATGAATGATCACGCTGCTCCAGGAGGGTCCCAACCTTATGCAGAAGCCACACCTTTTGACATTTAAATCAATAAGCTTGGCCTGCCATTCGTCCCTAGGACTCCAGTGAACTTTTAACACAGACGACGGTGCTTTGAAGAATGCAAATACGATCCACTCCTCTTGAAACGTTTACAGGAAAATCAGCGGCGGCAGCAAAGTATCTAAACACTCGCAGATGATTTATCACACACAGGATACATCGGCTCGGGTTGAAAGGAGATGAGGAGCAAACCAGTCCGGGATCAAAGATAAACAGGAATAAATCCAGAGAAAAGGGGAGGCAGTGGGCCTGGAAGGATGTGGAAATGGGAGGAGGTGGCAAGAGGGGAGTGGTGGGTAGTTGATTTATGGCCCTTTTGGTATTTAAATCACCCACAAACACCTCTTCTTGTGAAATCATGTGCCTTTTTCCCACCTTGCAGCCTGTTTAACCTCTGGCTTGTACCAGAGGATCACTCCAGTGGCAGGGCCGCATTTTTAACCAAGGCCGCCCAATGGATTGATTCGCCTCCTCGTCCTCTGCTATGGCCGAGTGCTAGCAGAGAGCTAAGAGCATGATAGCCAGCGAGACACACCCGTCACCCCTGACAACTTATTGTCTGTGAGCAAACTTTTTGTGCTGGCAGGGCCATTGATTAAAAAAAACTATGATGAAGTGTGTATGTTGTACTGCTGGGTGTCAAAATGATGTAATGACGGTCACAAAAGCCATGAAAGGACGCCTATGTTTCATTTTCCAAGCAGTGAGAAAGAACAGGAGGAAGGAAAAGAGAGACGTCTGGAAGGGAGAGGCAGCGGGGAGGGAGAGGGGAGGGAGGAGGTGAATGAGCAATATATGAGTGTTGAGAGAGCGGAGAGGAAAAAAGAAGGAACGCCAAGGCTTCAGGTTTGATGTGGGCGTTTTTCTGACAGCTATAATTCTCCAGCCTACAGAATTTCATCAACACAAGTTGTGTTAAAGCTGTGCCGCAGGGCTGCGGCCCTTTCAAGTCCCAAGCTCTGACAGGTAGATTTATTAGTCCTGAAATTTGTACAGATCAGACGTCACTCATGGCAAACTGTCAAAGTGTCAGCGCTGCAATGTTCCTGCAGGGGCCCTTTGCTTTTTCTAGGCATTTCTGCAGGGACAGAAGATTTTTCACCACCGTTCCAACTCAAAACATTATCGCTGTGTGAGCCAGAATACGGAGGAACAGAATTCATATCCCACTTAAGTCTCCCGATCCAAACATTTTTGACATTAGGCGGAAATAAAGAGTGACATAAATCATGAAAAAGTACATTTGTCTGAGATTAGCTGCAAGAAAAAAAACTGAAGAATAAGTTCAAAAGTAGTATCTGGACTTTTTAGAGGGACTGCACGCATAAATTTACCAACTCGGAGTCTGGTTACACTTTCTGGGCATAAGTTCAATACTTCACTAAAACCTGAATCTTTGGAGCTGGAGTGAGAAAAGTGAGCCAGTTGGTCAGGAGGGGAGGGGGGGGAGAATAAATTAGGTGGAGGTGCTGAGTGACACAGAGGGGGAAAGTAGGAGGAGGTAAACACAGGGCATGTGCAGGTTAACTTCACACTGCCAGATTTATGACCTGGTACAACGTGTTGGTTCTCAACAGGATGGCTCTGACTTGTGAGAATGATGTGTGTAAGAAAAAAAAGCTGTTGGAGGGCAGGAGCAGGTTGGAGGAGCCTGGTGTTGTTTGAGGGAAGGGGTGAAGAAAGAGAAGGGGAGCTGTTGCTGGAGGAGGGAGGTGGGAGGTGGGAGGTGAGTCGGTACTCTTGGCTGCCTGTTAAGGACTTCCTTCAGCTCGACATCTGTTTCTGATATTTCAAAGTTAATTAGTCATATTGGGGTTGTATGAAGATAAATTTATCATCCAGAAAAGAACACAAACATTGTGAAAAATGAAAGGAAGTGAGGTGACACATTGCCTGACGTTTAAATAAATCATTTCAACATGATTAAAAACTTACGGCCTGTTGATGGGAGCGAGCAGCTCGCAGGGGGAGGCAGAGAGGGAGGGTGGGAGGGGAGGCAGAGAGCCTATCATACAGGGAAAGCCTTGTCTCAATGTTTTAATTACTGCTTCTGCTGCATGTGTGGCTCTTCTTCATGTCGCAATAAGAAGTAATTCATTTGTGGAGAAAGAACATCTGTGACACCTCTTACAGCAGCTCCGTAGATTATTTTTATAATGTGGATTATGGCTACCTTCATGCAGTAAGAAAAAAAACACTGCTGGATGCACCTTCATATCAATTTGCCTTCCTGTGTTATTTTGCTTCCTTAAAGGACAGTTTAGATTTCTCATCCTTCTATCTTTTTATCTTTACACATTAGTCATATACCCATGTCTGTCTATTGAAGAGTTATTGGTCATCATAATATTTCCTTCTAATGCAGTAATACCTTGACAAATGAACAAATGAACAGCTCTCCTACTGTACTTTTGTTGTGTTATCACTGTAGCAATTAGCATTTTGCACTACTGTGTTTAAATATTTTTTCATTTGTGCAAATATCTGCATATACGTTTGTATTTTTATTGATTTTATTACTACTAGAATCTTTATTTTTAAATATTTTTACATAAAAAAACTCTTATTCTTTTTATAGTTATTTCACTATTCTCTTTCTTTATCCCTAGGGTGACAGCAACAGCCAAATCCAAATTCCTTGTACCGGTATGTTTTGTACGTACTTGGTCATTAAAGCTGATTCTGATTCTAATGTATTCAGTCATGCCCACGGTTGCAGTATATTCATTACTAAAGACCCAACAAGTGTCATTAGTTAGCCGTGTTGCGTGTGTCCTTGTTGAGATCATGGATGCTGTATAGCAATCTGATTGTCACTCACTTGAATCAAAACAGTTTACACATTATACTAAAAGGTTTTCCTGTGTTACACATTAATGCTCAGCTCATAGACTTTACATTCCAGCAACAGTGTGCAGGTAACTTTTCTTGGCACTGTTTTACAAATATAAAATCTTCATGAATTATTAAAAAATCACAAGTCAAAGAATATAAATCAGTCTCGCTTTCAGATTCAACTGTCATCAACTGTGTTAGATATTTTATAATGCCGGTCTATATAGAAAATGCTTTCTGGTCTACAGTGGGAGTTGCAAGGTGGCGTGGTGGTTAGCACCGTTGCTTCGTAGCTAGAAGATCCCCGGTTCGTGTCCTGGTTAGGGCACCCGGGATCTTTTCTGTGTGGAGCATGTTCTCTCTGTGCAGCATCCGGCTTCCTCCCACAGTCCAAAAATTTGCTGAGATTAATTGGTGATTCTAAATTGTCCGTAGGTGTGACAGTCAGCGTGCTTGGTTGTTTGTCTCTAAGTGTAGCCCTACAATAGACTGGTGAGCTATCCAGGGTACCTCTGCCTTTGCCCTAAGTCAGCTGGGGTAGGCTCTTTAATTGTGAATATGTAACTTTGGTACAAAGACATGAGATTTTAGGGCCTGAATCAGTAACTGGGGACACTTTCTGCCAGCTGCATATGCCAAAATTCAGTCGATCAAACTGTCTTACTACTAAGCTGTGCTGAAAATGAATACAAATGGTTTTCACCTTGGTGTATTCAAATGTGACTGCTGGAATGGTTTCAAGGCTGTGTACAGTCATACTTCATTGTGGCTGGCTAACACCATGTTCGTATGTGCAAAAGAGAAAAGTTTTTTTTTCTAACAAGACAGCACTAACTTGATATTTTGATGAACTCCAAATAATTAAATGTCATTTTATTGAATGCATTTTGAAGTGAATAACTTCAAGGCCAACCTGAACAGGAGGAGTGACTGCAGTGCACAATAACTTTCTAAACTTTCAGTACATGTAAATATTGAATTAGGATCATTAAAAAAATTGTGAATCTCTCCTTTAAGATCAAAACTTTTCTGATTCACATGCACTGTCTTTGAATATTGGTAGTGCCGATGATATGATTGAGAAGGCATTACACAGAGAGTAACTCAGGCGCTGCTGTACACAATACAATGGATTAAGTCAGCCTTGCGGAAAGGCCTGAGTGAAAAAAATGACTGGCAACCAAAATGGTGTCTGTCAAGAAGAAAAAAGGCAAGATGAAAGAATATGTCAAGGGAGAGATGATATCTCTTCTGAGCCTGAGGCAGATGCATGCACATACACACATCATCTCACACACACACCCTCTGACAGAGTTTTAATAAAACCTGTCCGACACCCTCTCCTTGGGTAAAGTGTGAGTGATGGCCTGGATAGACTCCAGGCTGAGCTGAAAACAACCACACACTCTCTCTCTCTCTCTCTCTCTCTCTCTCACACACACACACACACATACACACAAATACACACAGGTGAACAGACAGACAGTCAGACGGAGGATCTGCCCTGAATGACACTCAAACCTCTCGCTTGTCTTCACCCACTTGGCTGCCTTTGTTTTGAACTCAGTTTGTGTGTTTGTGCGGCACAGATGTATTTTTGTGTATGGATATGCCCTTATGTGCAGACATACTGTACCTGCAGGCTGTTATCTGCCTGTGAACACACACAACAGGAATAGTGTATTCATAGCTGTGTGTGTATGAAATCAAATCAGGCAAACAACGCGTTAATGGACATTTTTTTCTTTTCTTTTTTTTGGTTGGTTGCTTTTGAATCACCATGAACAGACTCTTTATCAATATTTGTGGAGTCAAGAGGCTGAGTTTGTGTTTGATGGAAGGTCTCCAGCTTCTAATTACCTGCAGGACAGGACACTGTGTGTGTGTGTGTGTGTGTGTGTGTGTGTGTGTGTGTGTGTGTGTGTGTGTGTGTGTGTGTGTGTGTGTGTGTGTGTGTGTGTGTGTGTGTGTGTGTGTGTGCGCACGCATGCACGTGCGAAAGAGGCCAGACCTCCATAGAAGAGGCCTGTGTATTTGATGTAATCCTGCCTGGCGAGCCAACAAACTGCTCTGCACATCGGACAGACATACCAAAATAGCTTAGCGATTTCAGTGCGTGTGTGTGTGGTCATTAGCGAAGGCATAACAGCACCAGCAAAATGAGAGTGTGCAAATGTCATATGAGCAAGGAGATGCTGATGGGCGTGTCAACATGTCAGATGTTGTCAGTGTGTGAGAGAGACATTGACGGAGAAAGAACAGTTGGAAATCAACTTTTCCGAACCTTGATTCAGGGAGTGAAAAGACAGCGGAGACCTGCACCTCGGTTATGATTTCTGCTGTCAAAATCAGTTGTGTATTGTGAGCATCTATCCAGCAGGCAAGGCTCAGGTCTCACTGACAGTCAGCGGCCTGCGCAGAAATAGCAGAGCGACTGCAGTTGAGACCAGCCAGTCACAGAGAATCAACATCAACACCTCCCTGCTTGACACTGAGCTACAGGACACCATAAACAGACATACCAAAATAGCTTAGCGATTTCAGTGCGTGTGTGTGTGGTCATTAGCGAAGGCATAACAGCACCAGCAAAATGAGAGTGTGCAAATGTCATATGAGCAAGGAGATGCTGATGGGCGTGTCAACATGTCAGATGTTGTCAGTGTGTGAGAGAGACATTGACGGAGAAAGAACAGTTGGAGATCAACTTTTCCGAACCTTGATTCAGGGAGTGAAAAGACAGCGGAGACCTGCACCTCGGTTATGATTTCTGCTGTCAAAATCAGTTGTGTATTGTGAGCATCTATCCAGCAGGCAAGGCTCAGGTCTCACTGACAGTCAGCGGCCTGCGCAGAAATAGCAGAGCGACTGCAGTTGAGACCAGCCAGTCACAGAGAATCAACATCAACACCTCCCTGCTTGACACTGAGCTACAGGACACCATAAACACACACACACACACACACACACACACACACACACACACACACACACACACGAGACACGACACACACACACACACGAGACACAGTGCATAAAGAGGCAAGTTCCTCTTCCTCACAGACTAATCAACAAAATGCAGACATGAAATTATTAATCGGATTTTTTTCTTTAACTTGAACTAAAGTTTAAAAGAAAATATGCACTTACTTGAATAAAGAGCAACCCAAGTTCCACATTATCTTTGAGGTAAGAAATTCATCAATAAATTCTGTCAGTTGTTAACAGGCCACACAAGGTAGTATTAATAGCAGTAGCTGTGAATGCCACCCCTAAGTGCCTTGTGTTGGCTGCTCCTGTCTGTGTAACTTTTTGGTGCCACTGCCTGAAAAACTTTAAAATAACCCCTCTGGTGAAAATCAAAGCTTGTTAGCTTGTTAACAGCCTCAAAACACAGATTCAGACTTCAGGGGTTTATATGTAATAAACTTAACAAACAACTCCTCTCAAATTACAAGATGGGCTTTCTGTATCATTATTTATATTCAGAATCAGTTTCTGGGTCAAACATGTATAGCTGAGTCGGTTCAAACACTGCAACTTGCTACTGTGTAGTGTAAAGTAGTTTTTCAGTGTTTAGGCTGTTTTCCACTGCAGGAACTTGTAGGTGATTGTAGGGCTGCCCCGATCCTTTGTGGGTGTTCCAACTGCAAGAACTATCCCTCTTTCAGTAATACAACTTAACGTTATGTAGTGTAGTTTGTTTTAACAGTGTCTGAACAGAGTCACAGGCAGAAGGAAGATGAAGGCAAGGGTGGGGGCTTCATAGATCTGCACATTCTGGAGAAAGGAACAGTGCAAAGTTACATGTAGCCTAATTTTTTACAGGAAGGGATTATATTCATGGGAAAAACACAACTTAGAAATATGTAACTTGGACTTACATAGATGAGTCTTAAAGGGTTTAATTAGTAAGAGGGACTTTAAGACAGCTCGTACGCTGTGAGGATTTCAGACATGGTTATGAATATACCCGTCTGGAAGTTGCTGCTTACCCGTAACTGGAAAATGTCGGTAGTTGGCTAGAGAGGGGAGGTCACAGACAAACAGAACCACACTTTCTTAACTAGTACTACTCCTGGTTTCTTGGTTACATTGCAGGATGCTGCCTCAGGAGGTACGATCCTGGTCGTGTTACATAGCCGTATTATGAAACTACATTTTATAATACGGCTAATGTAAGCTTGCTCCATGTGATAGTAGAGGAATGTTTCCTGTGCTTCATTTCTGTTGTCCTGTATTCTGTGATTTGACCCATCTTGTCTATGGGAACCTATACATTCATCTTAGTGTTATAGTAACTGCAAAAAATAAATAAATAAAAATAATAATAACACGTAAAACTGCAGTAATAAACTACTGCTATAGATACTTTTTGTGCATTTCATTAGGAAAAATGTGTAGTGATAAATGACATGCTGCATTACCATCATTTTTATGTGCCCCAAATTCTAACAATAACTTTATTTGAGAATTTCTTTATGGACAAATTTGTAATATCTGATCAGTCTGTAGTGCCTGTGGTTAAGAAAATATTGCCAGTGTATTGAGTGTTGTGACATGCTGCATTAATGTGGAGTTAATGTCATATAGTGTATCTTGAATGTGCTGTCAGAAGTTATCATGTTTATAGATGCTTGTAATTGTCTTGAATGTAAGTTTTTTTACACATCAGAGCTGCAGCATGATAGAGTGGAAAGACTTGAAGAGAATTAATGCATAGTTACCAGCATTATAGCAAGTCATTATAGATAACCATTAACCCATGAAAGAGCTACATATAGCTTGTTGATTGCATAACAAGAAATGTGGATGCAGACTAGAAATGCGGCCATGACGTACAAGCTGATGGGTCACGGGTCGTTTAACTGGTAGAGTGAGGTTTCAGTTTCTACTGGTATATTTCATGATACAACTGTAGACTGCTAGTGTATCATTAAAATGCATCATTGTACACAGCATTGCAACATTTCTTTTGGTGCAGGAATGTAGTAGAAAGATGGCTTGAAGCAGAGAGCATTGCATAGAGTGGGATGCACATACTGATGCACCCACACAATGTTAGAAACACAGGAGTGAGAGAGAGAGGAACTTTCTGGCCAGCTAATTCTTTATAAGTGTAGCCTAGTCTTACTGAATTTTCTTAGATATGTCGGTCAACCTTTTCATCACTGTGGTATTCTTTCCTCCAGTGTGCGATGAAACAGTATGTATGTTGTTGACGGTGCACATCAGAGGGGAGAATCAAGAACGAACAGATTTTTTTCACATACTGAGGCTTATTTGCTTCAGCCAGTTGGCCATCCTGGTTTGCCCACCTGGTGCAAACTCACACTCTCACACACACAGACACACTAGCTGTGTCAGCAGAGCCGAACAGGCAGGGAGCTGGCTGTCTCTGCGTGCTGGCTTTGGACAGTGGGAGGGTGGATTGTTTTACCGCAGCCTAATAAACCTGCTACTTCATTTACAGGCTGATGAATGGGTGCAGGGTAAATGGGGCGACAGTGCTGACAGGAAAGGGATGACTGTGGTGGCCAGTCTGTGTGCCACAGCCAGGGGAAGCAAAGACAGGACACAGAGTCCAAACACTGAGGCAGAAAGCCTGGACAGAAACACACACATAGATGCACACAAATGAATGTGTACAAGGATTAAAGTTAGAAATGAAAAACTGCAAAAGTCGTGAAGTCATCTAAAGCAAAGGTTATATGCGATCAGTGAAGTGACACTAATTTTGACCTGACCCTGTTCATTAATGTGTTCCTGGAGTTCTTTGTGTCTTCATGTTTGCCAAAAGTAACAATCCAATAGGAAACGGATGTAAGGATGATCACCAGAAGCACATTGCTGGGTATCGACTGGTCATGATCCATCGCTGACTTTTCTGCTTTTGACACTTCAAAGCTGTGAGAGACAGGAACTCTCTGTCTTTCTGCTTCCTCTGCACACAACCCAGCAGATGCATGTGGTAAAGAAGATTTGTTGGGATGGTTTTTACAAAGCCTCTACTGTCATTCATGACATTGGAGAACTTCTTCATTAAGTTTTATTTAAAAAGCAAGTGATATACAGTGACTGAAACTCACTGAAACATATGCATGTGTACAGTGTACTCAGACTTGAAGGTGAATCTTTATGCAAATTGTTGGCATGAAGACAAAAGGGGAGAAGTCCAGGTAAAATTGGGTCAAACTGATGAGTGATTCTATACAGTTTTTCAAACCTGCTTTTTTTTTAAACTGGCAATGGGAACATTTTTATCAGTTAAAGTGTCTAAAGACAGTTGATGTTGAGCACAGCTGCATCTGCTACCAATGCCAGCTGCTTATTGTTTGTGCACTGAAGGGTGAAGAGCGCACAGTTCACTGAAAACAGCAGAAATGTGTGGCTTTAGATGCTGATCTTAGAAGTACTGGTTGTATAACGGTGCAAAATATCAGTTAAGAACTTAACAAAGAGTTTTGTTCATGGGATATTTTCCAGGTTCTAAAATGTATCTATAAATAACACCAGCTAAACAGCTCCCTACACACAGCACACAGATATGTCTTGCAATGTTAGTTGTTCTGCTATATTTGCCGGCTTTGTTGGCAAGTTGGGTAGCTAATAGCCCTGCAAAAGACATATTACAGTAACAATTGCATTCATTTCTAATTATGTGGCATATAGAATAGAATAGTACAAGTAAACTGGAAAAATGTGGAATTTTTCTCAGTAATCTCAACATTTTTCTTAAACTGACTTAGTACAGTTTAAAAGGTACAAAATTCATTTTAATGTATATTCTGTAATATTGAATCAGTCACTCATTGTAATTGGTTAGGACATTTTAATGCAAGTTAAAACTGCTGAGCAAACACAATTATTAAGAAAAAAGGGACAAATTTATGGTTTTTCCTGTGAAAGGCCCTATTTTCATGCTATAACACTTTCACCTTATGATTATGCAAACCATGAATTTTATGTCATCAAGATTTATGTCAGTTTTACAAGGTGGTAAAGCCTTTTCTGCAATTTAAATGATGGGTAAACAGAGAGCTTGGTGCTGGGTCTCCCCTCCACAACATTCTTGCGGTACTCTTTCCAGCCTGCCTGTGTGGACTCAGGCCCACGTGTGCTGGTATTCACCATCAGTGTCACAGCTGTGCTGCCTGTCACTCAAGTAAGAGGCCGATGAAAGGAGTTCCATTCCACCTCATTCCTCCTCCTCCCACTGCTGTCACCTCCTCTGTTCCCTCTCGGCCCTGACAGCATGGCTGACCCCTTTCCCCCTGTCAGCACCCAGGTATAATGTGACCTGTCACCAAGGTCCATTCCACCTCAGGCAGGACCCTGCAGCTGGCTGCCCCATGGTAAGAGTCTAAGCAGGCAAAGCGGGGGCTCAGTCTGTTTGGCTGTGTGGTTCAGGTAAAGGTTCAGTGTGCTGTAGCACTATTAAATACAGATGAATCTTTAAAATGGTCTGTCAGCTACCATCAGCCTATCAGAGATGTCTAAACATTCAGAAAGCTTCTTTTTTACATTCTCAGATTTAGAGATTTCTGTGCCCATTCCTTTCAACTTGGATGCTAACATCAATAAAATATGAAGAAATGCTTGTTATTTGTGAACCATTTTCCTGTTGTCACTGTACAATCAAAAGGCCGCAAGGTTAAGCACAAAATTTCTATCAGATTTAAATATCTTCAAGTGCCAACAAGCTTCAAACTTGCCTAAAGCAAGTTCCAGTCTGTTGATTGACTCTATATGCAAATGTGTCTAAAAGTGACACACCTGTAGGTGCTAATTTGACCTGGATTTCATTTTCATTTGTCCTATCTGACTTTTAGATGCGGCTAAATCTTCTGATAAAACCTTGGGCATTACCACTTTTTCAGCAGCAGGTGCTACATATCTTTGGCTTTGCTAACAGAGGTACTTCATGATTTGAGGGCTGATGCTAACAAGATACCTATTTTTGACTGAGCTAAACAAAGACAACCAACTGAAACTAAAAACAAAGAAGAAAAGGAAATGAAACAAGTCTTTTCAGAAACAGTGTCGCTGTTACTCAAAGAAATCCACAGAACACACAGTCCTCAGTTATTTTGGGATGATTTCTTGGAAGTAATAGTTTTCCTGAAAACTATTAACAGTGTGTTCTGTGGATTTTCCTAAATTACAGGGGACAGTGCGTCTACAAAAATGTCATTTTTGAGCACAAATGACCAGAAGATGTTTTTTGTAATGATGGCAAATTGACTCTTTAAATAAACCCAGAAAAGAAATTTTCTGCAGCTTGAGAAGAATCAGATGTCAAATGTATTCAATACCAGCAGATGACAGAGACAGTGAATACTAAAAACATCTACATGATCTTTTCTTTTAAAGGCCATACATCAGTTATGTGAAGAATATATGACATTGATTGAAATACTGTAGTATCCCTGTACAGTAAGCACACATTAATCTAAAATATTGACAAAATGGTCATACACAAACAAACTCAGAAACCTTTGAGTCCAAACACTCAACTAAGCTGCAAAAAAAGTCTCAAGCTTGAGACCTCATTTATTTAACAACAGGCCTCTCAGGAATCTCCCAGCAGTATGAAAAGAAACAGCAGAGACAAAAGTGTGGATGAAATGTCACGAGAAAGAAGACAGAGAGGTAGTTACAGTGGGAAGATTTCTCCTTTGGGGGTTTTTGTTGTCAACTGCCAAAAGGGAGGACCTAGATTCCTATCAGTGCTGCAGGGTGAGACTGGGAGGGGACTGTCACACAAGAAAAACAAGCTTTACCTAGTGGGAACACAATGTTGCCTGACATTTTACTATTTGCATGTAATGATTTACACGCACACACTTAGCATTTAACCACGCCACAGGGCAATGTCTCGGCCTATTTGATGGTTTACCAGCTGCCAACAACACTTGTGTCATGTGAACTGAATTTGACCCGACATACTGCTGATGTTTCTACAGTTACGCCCTCCAGCTTCACATCATTAGACCTGTCAGTGTGTAGCCCATTGTACTGTTATTGTGCTGTAGTCTAAGTCTGTTGTGCCCAGTCATGAGAGTAACCAAGCTGATATTTATTACAGAGCACATCTTTGTTAAATCCAACATATTCAGATGATGGGTTCAAGGACTTCTTCCCAGGTGCTTGACACACACACACACACACACACACACACACACACACACACACACACACACACACACACACACACACACACACACACACACTCACATGCTGTATATACACACAGGTGACAGTGTATGTTTGGGTATGGGCTGTGTGATTCAGTGTGGTGCAGGCTGCGGATGGGCCGACCCCATTAGAAGAGAGGGGGTTGTTGGCTCGGCTGTGGCCTGGGCTGCTCGCTCGCAGGATAATTTACGGCCCCTTCATCCTGGCGGAATGTGTTTGTAGCTAGGCGTAATGGAGGCCATCCATTCTCCCTGTCAGCGTCGGGAAACACTTTTTTAGCCGGCTATGGGAGGAAATGTTTGACAGAGAGAGGGCAAAGCTGATTCTGTGCAAGGTATCTTGCAAGCACGAAGGACTTGTGGGCTTCTGTATTTGTGGGAACAGGAGTGAAAGATGCTGTTTGTTTCACATGTTTCTCTTCTTATGAATGTGTCCACTTATTGCTGCATAATTACAAGGGCTGCACAGTCTACTGTAGGTTTAGACTCACAGCCACATGTGCTACATGCTTTGTTTAACTTTCATTTAAACCTGTAAAGTCTATTTACTGCCTTTGTCTTCAAGGACATGCCATTTCTACGAAGCTATAGCGGCCTGTCATCAGCATATCACAGCATTGTACAAGGATTGGTGGAATACTGAAGCATAATATTGAATATTTAACAGACGTTATTGAGTCTGTTCATAGCAACAGAGCCTTGTTGTCAGGACACAGATTTGGTGAGGATCAAACAGCTGTGGTCTGACAAAGTCTTGGAATCAACCTGACAAAAAACAGCTGCAGGGGGAGCAAGAAACAGGAAGGACAATTTTGGTAAAAAGACCGTGTGAAGAGAAGAGGAAGACAAGGAGCAGTCCACCAAGGGTAATACTGACACTAAATCTCTCGTCCTTGGCTCGGCTATGAATCATTACAAGGCAGCTGTGGGAAGTTCTGAAGTGATGGAAGTAAATGCATCACACTTGACATTATTCACAGACCTCAGTGTTGAGATTGTCAGTCCCCTGAGAATCTGCAGGCCTCCGGCAGACAAGGAGGGAGCTTAACTCCAAAATGGCTGAGCAGCCTCACCTCTGTCCCTCAGCAGAGCTGTCGCATCGACCTTCACTGAGAGCCACAGGAGAGGGAGGGGAGCGCATAGCAGCATAAGAAATAAATCAAACGCGTATATACTTCTTTCCTGTATGTGTGGCTCTGGTGTGAATGCATCTGTTTATATGTGTATGCATTCGTACTTGCTTGTGTGTTTGTGTATGTGGTGTAGGTGAGTTGCCACTTTAATTAATTCCCCTATCCCTTCCCACTGGAAGCTCCTCCTCTCCTTGTCGAGCTGTGGCGGGTGACTCTTGTTAGCTGCACAGCGAGTGGGGAAGTGACTATGCCTGACAATATAATTTACGTTGTCTGTAGAGAGCGATCGGAGCACGGCAGCCTTATTTATGCCACATTAGGGGATTTGCCTGTGCTGCCGTCTCCAGGTCCAATCCATCAGATGGCTGTTTTCCAATGCCGCTTTATTGGAACGTGCCCTTGAGAGAGTGCTGAGTATCAGGGAGTGTGTTTATCTGTGTGTGTGATAGTGCTGTGCGTGTTTATACAAAGATATATGAGCATTTGTTGTGTATCTGTGCGGAGTGTGGTACTTCTTTGTGTGTGCGCTTCCATACACGAGTGCTTCAATTCAGTCGACTGACTGTGGCTAGCATTGTCAGACAAATGGACTCCATTCTCCGACAGACCAAATTACAGCTATAACTTCAGAAGGGGAACAATGATTACTAGGCCATTGTCATATCAGTGTGCCTGCACAGCAGAAAAGAGGCTACTTTCCTGCTGTGCCAGGGCTTCTTATGCAGCGTGTCCTCTACAGGAACGGTGAAATCCTTCCTTCTTTGCTTGTCAGGTCTTCCTCTATTGACTTGTCTCTCTTTGTAACGGTCCTAAATTACAGTCAAGTCATTCCCCCGGCATGCATTTCACTGGATAGCTGTCTCGATAAGTGACTTAGATGCAAAGTGACACGGACACCCACATGCAGTACAAGCATGGCACAAGGCTTAGTGAACAGGAATATGCATGGGAGAGCTCTGGCAGTGGAACAGTGTAATGAACGACACCAAGGAGCTCATTTTTCACAGAGGATACAAAATGTCGGGTCCGGAAAGACACGTCGGAGCTGCGAGGCGGCAACACATGCGGCTCCAAGTGCAGCTCATTAATCATAAGCCAGGGAGCGGTGGTGAGGGGACCCATATCCATCTGTAGCGCACTTATGAGAGTATTATAAATGTGCAGTGCAGCTGGTTGACTGAGAGAGTAAACAGCCGAGCAGTGTGCTACACAGTGTACCCTTACAAGGGCACTGAGCCTGAAGCACCTGTTAGGACACACTGAGGGTCACCTGGTCGGCCATGTTACCCCAACACATAGACTCAGAACTATTTAGTCCACATGTAGGTCAAAAACAGTTTAACTTAACTTCAAAGTTATTTCTGCTGTTGGTGACTGTTCAGTTCTCTACTCTAACTTGACACATTCTTGGTAGAAAACTTAAAGGCCTCTAGCTGAGGAGCTGGGTTTCACTATTCTCTTTTTTATAGGGAAATACAATTCTGTTTCACCTCATCACAGCATTATTGATTGTTGGGTGTGCTGAGACATTCTTACACTTCTACATCACTGCAGCATCGTGATGTCAGAGAACCTTTCACAGCAGTTTGGCAGTCCAGCAATATAACAAACTGTTAAAAATGTAAGTCCAAATTCTTTGCAAAGAACTAACTCCACAATTTGTTTTAATTTAGGAAGACCCCAACTTCCCTCAGAAAGACAGACCAAAGGCTGCTGAAACCACAACTAACCCATACAAATTCATGCAACTTTTCTCTTCTGTTCACACACCCAACCTCCTGACCCCTCTTGAATCTAGAAAGCACCACCTTGCCCCCCCCCACCCCATGCACATCCCAGGGACATGGGGCAATTTAGCTTTTAATTAATTGATGCTGCTTCCTTGCTGTAATAAGACAATAAATGAGAGTCGGGTGTGCTGTGTCAGTGTGCGCAGCTAATGACTGTACAGGGCTGTGGAGGGAGGGTGGTTGATGAATTAGGCAGGAGTGAACTTTACACCTCACCCTTACCACTGGGAGGATGAGGGAGGGACAGTGCAGGAGTAGGAGAGAGGGGAAGGAGAGAGAGAGAGAGAGATGACAAGGCCTATCACGGTGATGGAGTGGCTGTGCAACTCTTGGCTGCACACTGCTGTTTGTTCTCATTCTCATTCTCTGCCTGTTCAGACACAGACAGGGACAGAGACATGCTGCTTTTCAAACACACGTCTGCTGAATCTGTCTCTCCCATAAATTGTCCCGCACCTCCCAGATAACATGAAATAATATTCACAGTAAGTAAAATAAAGCTCACCAAGGACAGTAAGAGAAACATAACTGCTTGTAGACATACACATGTACTAATCATACTGTAGCCTGCTAGGACAGAAAGATCGGTGGTCAAGCTCCATCACGCACACACACACACACACACACACACACACACACACACACACACACACACACACACACACACACACACACACACACTTAGATTTATGTATAGTTGATATAGAAACACCTCAAGAATCAAGAGACTCGCATGCATATAGATTTTTAACACATAAAAGTCAGTGAATACACAGTATATATACACTATATATATATATATATATATATATATATATATATATATATATATATATATATATTAGTGGTGGGACGCGATTAAAAAATTTAATCGAATTAATTACAGGCTTTGTAATTAATTAATCGCAATGAATTGCAGTTTTGTCAAATAGCAATATTTGACACAATAAGGGAAGTTTTTCAGTTCAAATAAAATTGTGGTTGACAGTTGAATCAATGAATAGACATATACGTGTTTATAATTTAAAATATATTTTAAAAAAGGAAAATGGGACATATAGCAAAACATGATTTTGATGACAAAGCCTGAATTTAGTTGTTTTTTCCACTGTATGGCACAAAAAATCAGCATAAGTAGTTCAAGGAGCTTCAGAAAGTTGATAATCCAGAGATTCATTCTGTTTTCATCTTTTCTGGGTCTGATAAATGGTGGAATTTTGATGGTTCTTTTTATAGGAATATTAATTTTTATTTATGTAATTTTTTAATAAACAAAAAGTTTATAATTAAGTTATTAAAAGAGATATTTTTGTTGTTTAGGTTATTCCTCCTCCAAGGAGGCAGAGCTTTGACGGAGTAAAAACTTAAACCACAAAAATGTTTCATTTCTATTTATCTGCATTTTTCATCTGTCTGCTACATTCACAGATTACTGCAAATCTAAGTACAATTATAGCGATTTTATTCAACATTTTAAGACTTTCTGTAAACTCAAGCACTGTCTAGAAAAGTGGTCTATTATGGGATGGCTACACCGTTAGCCATTAGCAAGACTCGTAGCTAACGTTTTTTATATATATATATATATATATATATATATATATATATATATATATATATATATATATATATATATACATATATATATATATATAGATAGATAGATAGATAGATAGATAGATAGATAGATAGATAGATAGATAGATAGATAGATATATTCAATGTTTTTCGCCAACAAGATTGTAGTCACTGTGCTGAAAAAGCCTCAAACTCAGCTTTTCATGAGCTACATCGTGCAGGTCTGTGTTTGCTGATCAGTTCTTGAATGCAAAACCACAAAAGTGAGATGTTTATATGCCAGATATCCTGAAGAAGTACATCTGCAGTCAGTGTAGGTGGTTCGTGCAGTCATTTCCAGCATCCCTATGAATTCTTCTCCTAATAGATTAATATGCAGCACATTATTTACATCCAGCGCCAATATTCTGTGCTTGTATAAGGTGGGAAGTTTTGAGGCTACACTTATTAAGTGTGCCTGATTTAAATTTACTCATCATTTGCTTCAGATTGTTCTTTTTGTGTAGTAAGATGCTGCCCAGTACTCCTGGCACATTTGGAGCACTTCTTTTGTAAGCAAGAGCATCATCTACAACTCATTCTGGATCTGCTGTACTGTGTCAGAGTGGCGACCCTTCAACTTAAATTTCATCTTGGGGAAGAACAGGAGGTCAGAAAGTTGGGCTGAAGCATCAATTGCGTTGGTATAGCCAAGAAACCTTTGTCTTGTCAGCGCACCTTGAGCAGGTGCATTGTAGCACGATGATACGCACCATAGTTCGGGTTATTTGCACCGAATGTTCTGGGACATGAATTTATGGTGCACAGACTCGCACACTTTGAACAAAACAATGAGCTTGCTCTTTGTCCTGCTGCTGACCCGATGCACCTTCTTCAGTTTTGGAGACTGTAGGCTCTTCCATTCAAGACTGCTGTTTGATCTCTGAGTCATTGCCCTGCATAGATCTATTTCACATCATCAGTTATGATCCTTGACATGAAGATTAGGTCTGTTATGTAAAGAATTTTATCTTTGTTCAAGTTTGTGGTTCATGATGAAATCGCATATGAACACCTGAAAGTGGTCTGAACATCACTTCCTGAGAGCATTCTGAACATGGAAGGACTGCTGGAGAAGATCTATCACTGCTTAAAAACCTTGAAGGTAGTATTGGCCATATTTAAATTAATTGTGATGTAAGCTTTTTGTTGGCATGATCTTGGAAGTTCTTGAATGTAATTCATATGCATTTTAGGCCACAAAGCACAAATTCAATCCTCAGTCCTTACCGCTGCCTTCTCAGTAACGTATAGGAGTAAGCTACAACCAGGCAACATTACAGGAGAAGGCTGAGCCGACGGGTAAGTTTATAATGACATTGTGAAATTAATAGTGACTCAACATGTCTCCCATTTTAGTTAAGAGAAAAAAGTTAAAGTTAAAATGATGAACATTACTATCTGTATTCAGCAACTGTCATGATGTCACTCTTAATTTTAATTTGTCAGAAAATACTATAACGTGACCCATGCTGTAACAGCAACTCACTGTGTGTTGCTATGGAGGAACATTAGTGTCAAACTGTTTGTGACCATTATATATTGAAAATTTAACTCTGTCAAAGATGACATGTTTTGACATCTGAGAAAGGCGTCTCAGGTTTTTGTTTTGGTTCATACGAGTCCTGACTTCATAGCAAAGACAATAATGGAGTAGAGAAAATGTGATTTAACATCAAAGGGCATCAGAAGGCTACAGAAATAATGTTTTGTCAGAAACTTCACTTATTATGTTGCTTATATACAGCGTATACATATAACATAACTCTAAATTACAGCAACAGGACGTACAAGACAAAATGTATTTCAAAACTCACTTATAAATTGACTCTTTTTTTAAGGTTATATAATTTCCTAGAGGTTTAATGCTTTGTTTCATGTTTTTGTACATGAAAATTCCTCTCTGTTGTAAAGTTAAACAAATACTAAAGGACATAGTACAGTAAAACAGTAAAATGTTCTGCCTGTAATTGACATCTTTGTTGTAAGTGTTAAGGGAACAAAAAAGAAGTTATTTTATTCATTATATATTTTTTTTAATTAATTGGCCAATTAATCAGTTATCAGAATTTTTTTCTGGCAAATATTGGAATCGGCATCGGCCTCAAAAAATCCATATGGGTTGGGCCCTACTAAACAGCACATTGGCCATCTCAGTGGGAAATTTGAATATAAAAAAACCCCAAGATGGAACATTCGACTGACATACAGTAGTATGCACACTCTGCAGGAAGGAGGTTTTTTTTTACCGAAGCACTTCCAGCTTAAAGTACCACATTAACGTGAAGCATGCGCTAGTTGGGGATTCTAACGTGAACCTTTAAAGGTCTTTAGTAAAACACCTTAAGTGTTAAGTATATTCTCTGCTTTCTTGAGTCTGTTTGTGCATGAAAAATGAAGCACGATTAATATAGATTAAAAAGGAATGATATTTAATCGTGATTAATCGAAAATAAGTCACAGCAACCCTGTGATTAACCTAATTAAAAATTTTAATCGTTTGACAGCACTGCTATAAACATGATATTTCACTAACATTAGCCAAATGTTTTAGTTGTCTGTCACTGATGTTGCAGAAAGAAATAATTTTTAAAACTAACACAATCTGTGGTTATATCGATTCATCCCACATCATTGTAACTGCATAGTGACAGTACTGGCTCAAACAGCAGAGCATATTCCACTTTGTGGAGACAGTCTGGACACATCTAATTAGAAGGACATCCCAGGCATATCCAAAACATTTAGAGGGATCACATGTTGTAGCTGGCCTGGGGTCTCTTAGGATCTTCCAAAAATAGCTGGATGGTTTGGGTAGGAAAAACAGCATGTGGCATATTAAATTATCAGTTGATTTCAGGGTCAATGGTTTAGTTTCCCTTTGTCTTCCGCAGATTTTTGTCCTATTGTCAGATTGAAAATTGATACACAAGTTTGTTTTTTTTTTATATCAGTTGAAGCTGGAGTTTTAGCAACGTACTTCACCTACAGCTCAAGTTTGTAGGTTATTGGAGGAAGCCAAGTGAAGGACACAAACTCTCTCCACAGTATATAAAGTATATACACGTTCATATCTGCGCTTTCCACTCCTTGTTCCTCTTTCCCACTGAGGTGATAAGTAGCCAAACAGGAGTGCCAGCACACTTTGTTCAAATGCCCTGCTGAAAAGTCTTTGATAAATGAACTCATCATCAGATATTAAAATTAATGAGGGCCATGCTATGTTCTAAAAAATATGGCCCTGGCCTATTATTCGAAAGGACAAAGTAGGCGTTCTGTGCTGCTGGCTAGATCTCGCCAACCAACCCCCTTCACACACACTTTTTCTATGTGCCCCTATGGAGTCCAGGGTGGAAGAGTTGTCACAGCGGTTAATTTAAGGGGACAGAGATGAGGGTCGCACAGAGCTTCCAAACGGGCCCTGGTGATGGTGGGGAGATAGTGATGCTGTGCCGGAGGAGGCACCTGTGGAGAAAAGGGCACACACAGCAGGAGGGTGTGTGTTTTTATACATGTGTGTCTCTACGAGCACATTTAACCGTTGTGTGTTTTTTTTTTCCTTGTGGTTAACCTAATGCTGCATGTTTTACTGTTGCATGTTTTGAGGTCTTGTAACGGTTTTTTGTTTTTTCTGCATCTCCACAGGTGTGACGCACATTTCATACGTGCTACATGGTGTTTAGGGCTGATTGCAATAAACAGTGTCATCAACGAGGAATTGAAAGAAAAGAGAAAAAAAGCATTCATGGACTGCAAATGTGCTCAAACTGCGGATCAGAGTTCAGTAGTGGTTAGTCGGCTCATGTCCTACTAATTAGAAACGCCAGTCTCTGAACCTGTCTGCTCCATGGTAACTGGTTGAATTTACTGACATTAATTTAGATAGAATAAAACTCCCCCAGATTGATCCAAGTGGTCGCTGAAATTCCTTTCACTCCTTCA
Source organism: Amphiprion ocellaris (assembly GCF_022539595.1). Classification (NCBI taxonomy): domain Eukaryota; kingdom Metazoa; phylum Chordata; class Actinopteri; family Pomacentridae; genus Amphiprion; species Amphiprion ocellaris. The sequence continues at coordinate 13,001,226 of NC_072771.1, read as the reverse complement.
TATTGATTTAAATCTGTTGCTTGAAAAGCACTAATTAATAATGATAATAAAAGTGTCAGAGATCATTAACATCAGCGTCTTGACTTCTTTTTTTCTCCCTCTCTGTTGCCTTTCTTCTGTTTTCAGACCAGCCTTTACCAACAGGACACTCAAGTTTCCTGCTTGTGACTCTTAGTGACACACTTGCAGCACTAGAACAACATTTTTTAATGACAGGAAATGTATGTGTAACTCTGTTTCACATGATTTATGACTATTTTTTTTTTTATAATAAGCAACCTAATTACAGGAGCTATTAAAATTACATGCAGCCAAACCAATTAAGTTGTCTGGCTCTCGGAGTGCCTTTCCTGTGGGGGCATTTAAGGTTCATCAGCAGTCAAGAAGCACAATGATTTTATTGAGACATACAGAAGATTATAACCACTGAGCTATTACACCATGTACAACTATGTAAATGTGTATGTGTGAGTCTTTTGTGAGGATGGCTGCAAAGACAGAAATATAGTGTTTACTGTAAACAACAGGTGCCCACTATGGTAGTACATTTACCTGACTTAGCAAAGCTCCCTGGAGAGATGTTCACAGCAAAGAAACGTGAACAATAACTCTTTCTGTCAGAAGACAAGGAGCAGCTCTGTGTTGCTCCTTTGAATCAAAGTAGAGGAATAATTGTGAGATTGACCTTGGCTCCTGGTTTGATCTTTGTTGACTGGTGTATACTGTATTTAATCACACACTCACTGTCTTTTTGGCTCTCTCCGATTCTTTACCAGCAGCAGCCTCCCATTTCCCGCTCATCCTGCTTTGCTATTGCAGGAACCTAACAACCATAAACATGAAGCTTTATATTCATGAATGTTTAAAGCTCTTCTCTGGTCATTGATTTAACTCCTAAAAGCTCATCTGTGTATATCAAAGTTGCATATTTATACATTTTTCAACAAAATTAGACTCCTTCTGCATTAAAATAAGCTGGATGTAATTGGAAGACCACGTCAAGAAATGATTGTTGTTAACTATCTAGTCGATGACTCAATGATTTTAAATAATCAATAAATATGTTTTATCCACTGACAGCACTGATTGGCAGCTTTTATGATCACTTAAATGAACCCTACTAATAAATGCTGTAGATATGGAATATTTTGTGTGGAATAATAATAATAAACCAAGCACACAGGTGCGATTCTACTGCCAGCGATGGCACCAGATGTCAGCGAGATGGAAGTATGATGGGGACATTGTCAACTTTTTAATAGAGAACTATTTCTGAAAGTGTGTAAAATTACCTGGTGTGAAATAGTGTCTGCAGAATCAGGAGTTTACAGATTCTGGCATCTTGGAAAAATGCTTTTGCTGGACCAAGGCTGCTAGTTAGCAAAGTGTAGACTGTAGTAAGTGTGGTAACTGATGATCAAGTACGAGAAATACTGATGTTAATGAACTCTAGTTTTTATAAGGTTGTAGTGTCAGGCAGTCCCTCCAGGAATTCGCGATGTTGCAATCGCACCAATTCACACAAATTCAACCAATCTCCTTGAATTCTGGGCAACCTTGCAGTTTTGTCCAATCACTGCAACTTTTCCCCAATGTTGGCCAGCCTCCCATGAGTTCCACCAATCATAGCAGTCCACGGCTCAAACGTAATGCACGTACATCACCGAATTCACTTCCCTGTTTTTGGTTTTAAGATGCAGACATGTCCCATTCTAATGTCTCTCATTTACCAACAAAAATTACTGCTAAAGACCATGCAAAACAATTCCCTGATGTTCTTCACCAAAGCAGAGGTAAACTGTTTTGCACCCCATGCAACATTGTGGTGGAATACAAAAAAAATATCAACTGACAAACACGTTTCTACTGCAAAATATATTAAGAGAATGGCTGAAATGAATGAACCACAGACCAGACAAATCAAGCTGTTGCATCCAGATCTGTTGGAGCACTGAAAAAACAAAGGTGAGTTAGATTAATTATTCCACCAAGGAACATAGTGGAGTTATGTGATGATCGACATTCCTGAATCATTCCTCTGTTTGCGACATTACTCAAAAATGGACTAACGGATTTGAATGAAATTTTCAGGGAGGGTCAGAAATGACACGAGAACCAAGTGATTAGATTTTGGCAGTGATGCGGATTATAGTCTGGATCCATGGATTTGTTAAGGATTTCCCATTGAGATAGCGACACGGTAACCATGACAACAAGTGAGCACTACCTCAGCGGCCTGCTGGTGATCACATGATTGAATCCTACCACAAATCCAACACTGTGGACTTATCGGAAATGATGCAAGGAACAACTGATTAAATTGTGGGGCTGTTTGAGTCCCATCAATTCCTGCCGCCCGCTACATATTTTGGTCACATGATTCAGTATCAATACATAATGTACACACAGAACACACACCTGTGCTCAGTGCAAGGCCAGGTAAGGAACAGTCTTGGTGCAGTACTGCGCTCTCTGAGTGCTTCTCTTGTTAATTGATGTGACAAGCCGTGAGCGTGTGTGTGAATATGTGTGCTATGATGTGAAATTAACTTTTCAAGCCACTGAGAGATATGTCTAAATGTGATTCATTCAATAGTAAATGATCATTTTTTGCCTTAAATCTACCAACCACTTCATGTTAAACCAGTATCTGGCTGCTGCTAATTTCCCACGGTGGTGTGCGAGCTCGTGTAAAAGGGGTGGAGCGTGTTAAAGAATTAGTTTAGAAATAAATATTGTCAATTAAAATGTTGAAACATGTTCTAAAAGCCGAAAGAAAATGCAACTTTTTAGCAATTGTCACTGTCCCCTGCAATTTCATCTCAACAAATACACTTAAAACATCACAACTTAGATCACAATTTTTTTAGAAAAGCTGCCAAGAATTCAGGCATTTTAGGCTGCAACAATGTCGAAAAACGCCCAGGAAATCCTGGAGGGACTGGTTAGGAAGAGGGGTCATGGTAAGTCTGACTTCAGTTAGTCATCAAACTATGATTTCTTGCCTACCCAAAAAAATACTGAATACATAAATTAGGAAAAAACGTGGAACTGTCTAGCTCCACACAGTTCACAGACAAGTTGCAGGTAATTGTAGCTTCTTCTTCACTCAAAATGAATATCAGGGCATAACCATTTGACTTTATTCAAAAAAATAAACATAAACACAAAAACAAATTTACCTATGTAAAGAAAAAAAACACAGTTTATTGTTTTGTGTTTCACTTTGTCATTGGTCACAAATGGAATAGTAAGTTCACCTCCTAAGCTTCCTCCAGCCAAAATTAGTCAGTGTCTTCAAATTACGCTATGTTCTGTTAAATTGTTGATTAGTAACACAATAGACAGCCATACCACCTTTCTTTATGGTGTACAGTACTACTGTGTATGTGCTGTGCTGTTCATGAAATATTTATGTTGGATATTTATGAAACAAGTTGTGCCGTGAACTAATGGGAAAGCCAGGAATGCTTTTGGGATAGTGTGAGTCTCAGATTCTGAGGTGATGGTTGATAAAGTGACTCTAAGAGCCTGGAACTCTGTTGTTCATGTACACATGATCCACTGTAGACACCAGCTGTTCTTATTATATCAATTTTGAGTCTGTCTGGAGTCACAAGTTCCATAAAAGCACAGTACATCAGTGTCTATGTATTCCAGCACATGTGCATGTGGTTGGCAGTTGGCAGGTATATAGATGTCCATACAGAGTCTCGTGAGGCCATCTGATGAAGAAATTTATGCCACTCTGCCCAAAGTGGAATATCATATTAACCTAAGGTTTCTGTGCAGAGTTGAGATGCTTCAAAGCTGCAATGTGCAGAAGAGTTTAAAACATTTAGGAGTTCTACACTGTAAGTTAGTATGGAGACAAAAGATCTTTACATAACTCATCACTTGAGAACTAGTTTAGACTTTTACACTGTCTATAACGTTATAAAACTGCTTAAAAGAGGTGAGGAGCACTGACTAACCAAGACCAACAATTTAATTACAGGCTGTCTGTTTTACCGTCAGATCAATTTGTTCAGCTAATCCTATAGGACATAGACACGACATTTAACAAGAATGACCCTCTTTACCTTTCTGACTCTAATTCCTTCACTCCATTTCCATGCTTTTGTTTTCTCCCTTCCGCTCTCCTGCTGTCCATCTCAAGCTTTAGTCTTGTGTCTGTGCTCTTTGTTTTCCCCTGGTGAGAAGGACAGAAACAGGGAGGCTGTGAAAGAGCTGCTGTGTGAAGATAAAGCTATTTGGTACTGTCACAAGTCTGCCATAGAGGAAGGATGGGGGGAGCTGAACAAGCGTGGGGAGCGACGGAGGAGTGGATCGGTCCATCCATCACCACCAAGCAGGACTGACACAACAAAAGATGGAGTGCTGGGAGAGGCCTCTCAGCTGCGAGGGGCCGGGGAACTCGAAACAATATTTTTTGGCGCCTGTCAGGCTGTCCAATAAAGGAGGCCGATATATGAACTATCTAGCACTGATGTAATGCGCCTCATAAATCTGCTTTAATTACTCGGCGTGGGGACAGCCAGTGGGAGCCCGCGCCTGGATTTATGGCATCTCCGCTTGGCATCTTAACGACTCTGTGCTTTTAATATCATTACCCTGTAATTTATTATGCTGCCAGGGTGCACACCCAAACCTTCAGCATAACTCTTGTTTATTTATGCCCGTTTAAAGGCCACTTCAGTGACACAGGCATTTAGCACATTTCAGTTGGGCTTTAATCATTTGTCCTAATGAGGCCATTATGCAGCGGTGTCCTCTGGCTGGCTCCAACTGTGGCTTGATGGTTCAGGCCAAACCCTGGGAAGCCAGTGAGGTGGCAAGGCAGAGTTTGCTGGGTCACGGTCCCATGTGTGTGGGTCTTGCTCCTGCCCCGGATCCAGTGCCACTCTCTGGGAGGCCACAGTCTGAATGTCACCGTTTAGTTCTGGGTGTTCTCGTCCAGCAAAACTCACATCAGCCACACTAGCAGAAAGCATCTTTCTTTTTATCTTTCTTTTTTAGTTTCACGATGGTGAAAAATTCTCCCTTTGTCCCCACTATTTCCTGCTGTTCACTTCTCATTACCCCTCCATGTCTCCCTTTCTCTATTCATCCAGTTTGCACCCTTCCTTCCCCCTATTTATCCTTCTCTACTCCTCACTTGTCTGATTGCTGAGGAGAACGAACAGAAGAAGCAGGGGTGTGGTAGATAAAAAATGGATTTGGGGTGAGGACAGGCTTTGCGTTTCTGCTGCCATGTCATGCTAATGGTTTCCAGATCAGGCTCCATATTACAACCAGGCGATAGGCCGTCTCACGTGGCTCCCTAATGCTAGCTGCTAAATGCCTGCGCAACCGCAGGTGACAGTGACATATTAGTTTTGCGTCCCTCTGCAATCTGATACTTCTGAGTTTGCCACCATACTAAAGATTTGATTAATGTTGTTCCATTTGGAGCCTGTAATTGGCTGCGACTGGAGTGCAGAATAATCAGGCGTTTCTATTCAGAGCAGCGAGCAAGAAGAGAGGGAGGCAGAGAAAAGGGGGCAGCAATGCTAACGAGCAAGCTAGTTAATTAAGCCTGCAGCATGGTGGCGACAGTTACTGATGACTCCTATGACAAACCGCCCCTTCTCCTCTTCCTCCTCCTCCTCCTCCTCCTCCTCCTGCTGCTGCTACTCTCATTTCCTCTTTTCAAACACCTACAACCAATGTGAGCAAAGTTGTGATGTGAGAGTCTAGTAGTATTTTTTGAGCTGGACCAAGGTGCATGGTTAAAATATACCAATTAGCCACAACATTAAAACCATAGACAGGTTACATGAAAAATATGGATCATCTTGTTAAAATGCAATGTTCTGCTGGGAAACCTTGAGTCCTGCATTCATGTGGATGTCTTTTTGATGTGTACCACCTACCTAAACATTGTTTCAGACCAATCACAACACCCCATGGAGCTCTCACTACCTGTATGTTTATGCGTTGAAAGCTCCCTCTCTCTGAGGAAGAACTAGAGGAGCACAACAATGAACCGTTGAAGTGTTTGCTGTTTCTGTCTCCAAAATCCTCAGATCTCAGTGCTATCTGTGAGATGTGCCAGAACAAGCATGATCCACGGAGGTGAAACCTCACTACCCACTGCCAGTGTCCTGATACAAGTCTCCACAGGACTGCTCCAGAGGTCCAGTGTTCATGCCCTGATGTATCAGAGCTGATTCAATGACATGAGGGAGGCCTACAAAAATGTAAGTGGTTTTAATGTTAAGGCTAATTGGTCTCACAATTTCAGCTCTCTCACATAAAAGGCTATGATTGCATTTTTTAAGGTATATATGCTGATTGCTACTCACTGCTATCACTGATCCTCTCCATATTTGTTCTGGAAACATGGCTTTGCAGATCAACTGCACCAAAATAAATTGAAACAAATGCCACAATCCTCATTCTGTGCAAAAATGAGATATGTCTGTGTTAACCACTTTGGTTTTGAGTTTAGATTTCAAGCTTCAGATTACTTATTCCTTTGGACCTATTACATTTCAAAAAGAAAATCAAAGGAATATATCATTTTAAGTCACTCTTTCAAATATATTTCCTTCTTTTTATTTATTTGGAGTGTCCTTGTGTAATTCTTTGTCAGCTAATAAAATTTTATTTAAAAACATTGCATGTAAGACACGGTGTTGTTACTGCTTCAGCACAATTATGCATTATAAACGCTGCATAGACGAATAAGGATGTTAATTCAGAAATTGTAGATGCCAGAGTGGGCACATGTAGCACTAATGTTGACCTCTCGGTGCAGCTATTAGCCTCATCTATTAACACAAAGCAAACATAAAGATCACACAAAGTTTTCTGAAAACCAGGAAAGGAGAGAAAAAAAGCCTGCTGTTCTTTGCTCCAGTAAAATAACAGCCAGTCAGTCGTTACGTTGTGTGTGTGACAGCTTATTTAGCTGATGGCTGTCACTGAACTGTAAAACAGCAATTAAATGAGTGTGGGATTCATCATGTTCATGTCGTGGCCTTGTCTGCTGGCATCGCTCTCAGACACAGAATACCTTCCCTGACAGACAGTCAATCAGAGGCAGTCAGACAGTAAAACTTCTCTATTAAACAGGAACATTATAACACAGCCCAAGAATATTTGCTACATTTACTGTCTCATGGCTGCGTGTCACCTTAGCGGTCGTCTGAAACCTTGTTCAAGGGTGTTCAGCATCAGAGTGGCAATAAAGATTGAGAAGAATCTGTTTTTGCCATATCTCTGTAGTTTGACAAATGAGGCCGTGATTGGATGAAACATGGAAAGTACTTCTGAGCACTGTTGCACAGAACACAGTGGAGGCAGATAGCGTTTACGCTTGTTTCATTCCATTCTTTAAATCCACCAGAGCCAACATGTCTGCACCACCAAACATGGAAACCCATTTGTAGAAACTGTATAAACCTGCTGACAGGCTGCTGGACTAGTGGGAGGTTTGTCCAAGAGTTCTAAATCACATGTTAAAGTTTCATACGGATGCACATCCTAATAAATTCAATATGTTTTAAAGGTCCAGTAAAATTTTGTGACATCGAGCTTTGAGGGATTTCAACCAACTCTGGATACCACACGCCTCACCCTCCTCTTTCAAGTGTGCATGAGAAGTTAAATGCGAAAAACATGAAAGGTCCCTTCTAGAGCCAGCATTTGGTTTGTCTGTTCTGGGCTACTGTAGAAACATGGCCATCAGACTGGTTTAGGAGTAACAGCCAATAAGCTCTGAGAGAAAAATGTTGAAAGGTCTGTTTAGTAAAACAAAAAGACATTTTAACTACTTTTTTTTAGTTTGTGTAATTTAAACTTCTGATGATGAGATTTTAATTTTTACTGCAAATATAGACTACTGTTCAAAAGTATGGAGTCACCCAGACAATTTCATGTTTTCCATGAAAACTCACTTTTATTCATGTGCTAACAAATTGCACAAGGGTTTTCTAATCATCAATTATCCTTTCAGCACCATTAAGTAACACAATGTAGCATTAGAACACAGAAGTGATGGTTGCTGGAAATGTACCTCTGTACACCTATGTAGATATTCCATTAAAAATCAGGCATTTCCAGCTTGAATAGTCATTTACCACATTAACAATATCTAGACTATATTTCTGATTTATGTTATCTTCATTGAAAAAAATGGCTTTTCTTTCAAAAATAAGGACATTTCTAAGTGACCCCAAACTTTTGAACAGTAGTGTACATCGGTTCTAAATGTTGTTTCTGGGTCTCCTTGATTCCTAATAGTCAATATCAGCATCTGCCTTATTAAAAATAAATGAATAAACACTGGTCAACCTCTAGTTTCTGCTGCCCAAGAAGTGACCAAAAACTGCATTTTTGTAGTAGGAGCTAAGGTTGTATGACAGATAACTTCAAAGATACCAGACTGGTATCATGAAAAGGTGTGTTTTTAATCAGAACACACGTTTTTGCATTTGGTGTTTTATTGCATGCCAAGTGACAAACTACGATCCTGTTAAAGATATCTCATATATGAGATATCTTTAACAGGATTTATAAATATCTGTCATCGAATCTACTCACAAGAGTCACAAAATGCAGGCTCAGTTTTCATGAGGTTTTTCTAAATAAAGAATAGCAAAACTTGAACTCAAAGTAACAGATTGTGCATCAGGCGTTCCTGCTAGTTTGAGCTGTTGTTTGACTGTGTAATGAAATCACAGTCCGTATAGGCCTGCAGCTCTTTAGCCCAAATATGGTTTCTTCCTCAAGCCTGTTGTTACTGGGACACTGAATCATTATATTTGTGTGTGTGTGGGTGTTTGTGTGTGTTGAGAAAGTGGAGGTGTGAGAATAGGGGTGATGACAGCAGATGAGTGCTGTGTTTGGAAAGAGTTTAGGCTTTCCACAGAATAAGAGGTTGCTGTTTTGTCTACATGCCAGCTCTCTCCCGCTTTCTGAACCTGTGTGTGTGTGTGTGTGTGTGTGTGTGTGTGTGTGTGTGTGTGTGTGAGAGAGAGAGAGAGAGAGAGAGAGTCGGTGCTGAGCTGCCACCCAGTAGACTAATGACAAGACAAACAGCAGGTTAATTCTGTCTCTCTCACTACCTGTATGTTTATGTGTTGAAAGCTCTCTCCATCTCCCAGCTCCCTGACAGTTGTGACATTACTGAACAGCAGGTCCAACACTCCACCAGTGTGTGTGCGTGTGTGTGTGTGTGTGTGTGTGTGTGTGTGTGTGACTGATGACAGCAAACAGAGAAAAACAGCATGTGCAGCCTGGGATGGCCTGGGTGAGGAGGACAGTGGGAGGAGAGGAAAGATTCATGTGTCGAGAGGGAGGTGGAGGAAGAAGGGCGGATTCAATTGGTTCTTGAACTGACGCTGACCTTGGAATAACCCCTCTGATCTCTCCGTGACCCCAGACCCCTCACCAGGGTCCCTGCGATGATCGAGTTGAAGAGTGGTCCACTGAGGCCCATTAAAGGATAAAAAGGTTTATGCTTACATCCAGATTTTATTTGGTTATTTTTCTAGAGTGAAGAAAAGTTTTCTAATGATAATAAACGAGAGAATAATGATAATAATAAAAACATTGCAAGTAATTATGGAAGTCCGGGGCTGCTAATATTTAAATGAAAACATTTAATCCTTTTGAGGACCCACCAACACAGATCACCTCAAGGGGGTGAAATAATCCATCCATCCATTATCTATACACCGCTTAATCCTCATTACGGTCGGCTGGAGTCTATCCCTGACTTAGGGTGAAGACAGGACACACCCTGGATAGGTCACCAGTCTATCACAGGGCTACATATAGAGACAAACACTCACACATTCACACCTATGGACAATTTTAGAGTCACCAACTAACCTGAGAATGTTTTTTGCACTGTGGGAGGAAGCAGGAGAACACGGAGAAAATCCACACATGCAGATCAAGGAGAACTGTATTGAGAAATTACTCAAAAAAAGATTTATCCATCTCCCATTATGTGGACATTATGTACACTGACTCTTTTTTGAAAAACTCAAGCAAGTAAGTACGAAAACATTTTTATTTTATTTTTAAATTTCTATTTTTTCTAATGTAATGCTTCAGAATGTGCCATAAAAACAGGTTATGGAAACATGGTTATAGAAAAAGAAAGTTTTTTTCTTTCAAATTTTTCTTGTTCATATTGGCAGCTCTGGGCTTCCATACCAGGCAGATTCATCAGTGTTAATGTAGGCGATCTTCTACAAAATCATTTTTCATTTTTGAAAGGAGACACAGCATAAAGAGAGAGAAAGTGACACAGAAACACCGTCACCCTGTTTAACATCTGGTGCTTTGCCAATGCACTTCACTGAGGCCCCTGACATATACTAACTCTGGGGGGTCTCTTCTTTTGAAAGCTACCGGGCAAATTAGGCCCAGTTCAAAAGGTTCTGGGTGTCCCATCCATTTATAAAGGGATGATTTACTGCCCAAGTGGTCCCTCTTTAAGCAGCGGGCTGGAGCAGGAATGATAAACATGGAGATAACTCTCAAGGGATTTTCCCAATTGCAAATTGTGGCTCTCTCACTTCAGCTCCTTCTCCGTCAGTCTCCCCTCGTTCATTCCCCTGAGAATCAACACAAAATGTCTTGTAAACAAACCCACGTGTCCCACACAGCAGCAGACATGCAAAGAGACAAACTCCCAAGCTCCCTAGTCCCGCTCTGGGACTTAAAAGAGAAGTGATGACATTTGGGATGACAGTTGGTTTTCTTTAGCAGTTGTTTCATTGTGGCAGGAATGGAGTTTCCTTTAGTGTTCCTAAAATGGCTTGTTTATTATTATCTTTCAGGGCATCTGGATGAGACCAAGATGAAGCAAAGTGGCTAAAAGAATCTGTTTTATGGAATAAGAATACCAAATTCTAATTAAGATCTTTGTGTACACGCTTTGTTTTTGTAACCAAAGTCACCAAAGCAAAGAGTGCCGAAGCAAAAGAGGCAAACCAGTTATATTACAGCTGACCAGTAGCAGAAGACACAACTTGAGCAGTGCGAATTAGAGACAGAAGTAGCAAAACAGAGAGGATTATCTTCTGTTGTTCAGCTCTTTGTTTGTGCTTTTTGTGGCAGCGTCGGTCAGTCAATCTCCACCCATACAGTATTGTTCCCGTGGAGCGCTTCAAGTCAGCTATTTTGACACTGGAGCTCGGACTTGTTGCAGCTGATTTATGGGTCTGGAACTGCTGAGAGAGACAGACAAAGAAAGAAAGAGGAGACAAATGGAGAGACAGTGTGGATGAATAGGCCTTGATCACTTGTCTCCCTGTCTTCCTGCCAGTCTGCCTGCTGGGCTGTGGCTCTGTGGCGTGTCAACCCCCCCTGTAATTACACTTTACGACTTGCTCCACAGTAAATGCTACATAAATCTTGTGACGCCCCCCGATTACATCCCCCCTGTCCTCACCCCCCACCCCCCCACACACACCCCTTATCATGCAAACATCGTAATCCCTGCCCGCAATTTCCTCCCTTTATTGGCAGTCACTTCTGATTTAATGGTGCTTTGATGATTGCGCAGTAAAATGCTACATGGGGTGAGATTGGTCCAGATTGCATGGTGGCAGAGTGTGTGTGTGTGTGTGGATGTGTGTGTCCCTGTCAGCTCTCACTGTCAGTGTGTTTGCTGACAGAATCCAGGCCTTGCTAGTTTTGGGTTGGCATCCATCCATAGAGGCCTGTGTAGCCTAGTAAAGGCCTGTGTAGCTATGCTGTTTTTCTGTTTTAAATCACTGCAAACAGCCATCCCCTGTTGCCTCTCTGGCACCAAAGAAACATAAAGGCATCTTGAGTCAAAGACAAACAGTTTTCTATGCCATCATCGTCTGACAGGCTCCACTGGCCTCTCATGAGTTTGCACATTACAAAACTGGGATTGCACAAGGTGAGGGTACGTTATATTTCCCAGCCAATCAGCATGTGGTGGAGCTTTGTCTAGCCTGAGTTTTGGAGTAAAAAATGACATTACAGTCTTTAAAATATTTAAAAATCTAATTAGTTACAGATGTGTTTATGTAAGTTGTGTTTACTTAGATTTCACATTTATAAAGAGGAGACACTCTACAGTACACTCCTGTGCAACATCACTAAAATGTTCCAAACGGTGTATTTGATTTCATGTATAAATTAAAACAAACAGGTTCACTACGTCGAAAATATAAAGCCCAATGTACAACCTCAATGCAACAAAAGTGATTCCATATTTCATGTCCAATTAGGCCTAATTACATGAACAGGCTTATAAGAGAACATGACGTGAACTTCCTCAGTTGTAGCCTGTATAGCGTCTGATGCTGCATGGCTCCACGTGGTAACGAAATGCCTTGAACAGTCAGAAACAAGGTCTGTGAGAGTTTATACAGATGGGAGAGGGTACAAGATTATCAGTTAGGCTACTGAACATAAGCTAACACACCGGTAGAAGTGGTTTGTACGTACGGGAAGCATTGTACTACTAATAACAGAAGCCATAGTGGACGGCCACGGAAAACAATGCCCCACAAAATTCACTGTTTAATCTGACAGTGAAAGACACACAGTCAGAGCTTTGACCTTGGCACAGGTGTTACCCAGAGAAAGTGATGTTTCAGTGACTTCTTCGAGAGTGCGAAGGACAATATACACTGTCTGGCAGAAAAAATCGCCAGTCATCACCATGGTTTATGACATGGTCAGAAATATTAGGAAAATGCACAGATTTCTGCCAAATAAGTTAACACACACTCATTGACTTTACAGTACAAATCATGCTTACTCTCATGATGTCACTCCCAAAAGACCCTTTCTGAGCCAGAAAAAAACCTGATATTGATATCAATATATATATTGATCAACTATTTATATGTAGAAAAGTTTGAAATAAGAGCTAAAGCCATTCTCTGCTTTTATTCCATTAATATTTTGATTTCACAATGTCGAACATTGCACTTTAATGTTAACATCTGTACTTTTGATGGGCACCTTATCTCTAAAATGTCAAAGTAATGGGATGTTACTGGAATCAGTAAAGCCCTTTTTCAGAATAAAAAAGTGTAAGTCTAAGTGTAAGTGTAATAAAAATTGTGATACCATAAAAATGCTGTTTTCAAGTGATCGAGTAAAGTCCCAGATATGCAGTATCTACATTAATACTACAATTGGAATGGATCACTCCAGTTCATCAAAACTTAGATCTTATTTTAGTAATGCTGGCTATAAAATATATCAGTGATATTAAAATTGTTTTCTATAGTAACTAAATGGATTTTTTTTTTTTAAGAGTTCAGTTATGGTAGAGACATGAGCATTTCCAGTTTTACCAAATTTAGTTTTCGTCTGAGTAAACTGATGAGTGATTGTCTGACTTATGAGGTTTATTACCCAGACTCTGTTGTATTAGCATCACCCTTTTCATCTCAGCAGTTACTTTAGTGAGCTTTTTATTCTAACAATTGGAAACTACTAAGGAGCACAACGAGTCCACTTTGGATTCAGTTTCAGAGACGGATGCTCCACATTTAGCTGTCACCTGTTTTTATACTGACCTGCTGCAATTTAAACTGCCATTAATCAGTTGTAATCAGCTCACACATAACGTGGGGACAGATGGCTGATGGCTTTTTTTCTTTTTGCATAGATTATATTTCAAAACCAACTCCTATTTTGTAACATTTTCCAGGTTGTTGAAAATGAGAATCAGTTCTCAGCTTACTTACTTGGTTAAATAAAGGTTAAATAAATAGGTACATTTGCAGCTAACATATAGCATTTTAAATCACTTTTAAAAATTTTTATCATCTCCAACACCCCCTGATCCTAGACAACCCTCAGTGAGTCATAGCCCGCCCAGGGGTCTCCCACTTTGGGAACCACTGGTATGGAGACTTAATAAATAATGAAGTGCTACCTGCTGGCTTTTTGTCTTTGAGCCACACTGTATCCAACCATCTCAAACATGTCAGAGTTGGGAGTTCATCCTTCTGTGTGCCACTGATCATTTACAGAGGTCTGTAAATGTACAGCCACAGCAGCCTGAATACAGGCTGAATGAAGGACAATAAAGGTGGGGATTTTACTGGGGCAACACAGCACACAAGAAGCAACGGCATGGAAGGAACCATCTGGCATTTCATTTGTGTGTGTGTGTGTGTGTGTGTGTGTGTGTGTGTGGTAGTTGTGGCTCCTGTGGTTTGTTCATCACTCTTGAGTCTGTCTTCTTCTGTCACACCTCTGTCATTGTTCGTCATGGGCAGCAGGGTCATGCGGTCACAGATAGAGAGTGTGTTTTTGTGTGTCTGGGGGATGGGAGCTGAGCTTTCATGTTGGTAAGATTGTAACAAATTAATATTTAACAATTCCCTCATTGAGTGGAAGTCAACAGTTAATTCCTCCAGGGAAGACTCCTGTACATTTGCTCTATACAAACAATTTAACTGGAGGTTCTTGTTATAATATTAACATTCATGTGAATTTGAAGATGTGGTTAAACCAAGTTAACCAGAGATTACATATACGTGAAAACAGCACTGGAACTCATCCAATGCTTGGAGTCATAATATTGTATTTTAATGAGCAAGACATGTTTTTCCAACTGAAACCCACCTACTACATACTTATAAACAATGGGTGATGAAACTAAATCACAAATACTCACATCTGTTGTTAGACAGAAAACTGTGGTCATACAGTTTACACATTAGATTTAGACATGTTTTTAAGAAATCAGTTTTAGCACATTTAACAAGTTGCCAGAGTCAGTTACTTTTGACAAAAACAACATTAATTTGACAGAATTTGATCTAGTGTGTTCATTTACACAATTTTCTAAATAAAGTGCATAAAGAAAGCAAACCATAAATTAAATCCAGCTGGTAATTTTCTAATGCAGTGTTTACAGCCTCAAGATATGGAGTTGGTGATTGATAGGACTTTAAAAGAACAATACTGCAGTAAAACAAAGCTTAAAGTAAAAACTCATTGAAGCTGCACTAATCAATTTTTTTTTATTAACAAAAGATAAAATGACTATTTATAAAGTGAAAGGGGTTTGTTCTTTGTGATCAACACATAGATTTATGAACCAACTTTGCAGTTGACTTCTGAACTGCACAATGTTTTAATCATCTTCCAGCTGATTGTTTTGGATTTTTTGACCCCAAACTGTTTTAGCTGACTCTCAATGTTCTGTCACTGTTTTTAATAAAGAAGTTCCCATCTAAACCTCAGCTACCACAGCTTTGACTTGGTTAAATACAGACTGAACAGATAAATGCCTGCTTGCTCTTCTCTGCCAACGGTCGCCAAGTGCTTGTTAGAAGGGAATCCAAAAAAAACTTAGAATTTGTTTTTTTTACTGTATATTATTGAACAGTTTTCACTCACATGAAGTGCCTTGAGATGACATATAGTATGACTTGATGCTATATGAAAAACATTGTTATGAATTGATTTGTCTTTTAAAAAAAAATCTTGGTAACATCTAAATGTTTTTTTCAAGCTAAGAGACATTGCATCAGCAAAACAAGCTGTCAACACCATGGCGGAGTATTTCCACCTTTAAGCTGCAAAATACTGATGAACAGAAGTCTCAAAAGCACAGATTCAGACGTAAATTTACAAATTCAGAGTCTCATACGTAACAACCCTAATGAACCAATCCTGTTAACTTACAGGGTGGGACTTCCTCTATCATTATTCTGCTTTAGAATCATTTTCCATGTTTGACAGAATTACTCCAGCATTACAGCTTGGCATTGTGTATGATAGGGTAGTTTTACAGTGTTCTAAGCAGACTTGTAGGTGAGGTGGTCTGCTTGAGATGCGGAAAATAGTGGAGGGATGGGTGGAAAGAGAGACAGGGGCTTCGTGTTCCGGAGTATGTTATACTTTCAAATCCATGAGAATGAAAGCATTCATAAATTTGACAAAAAATAATAAAAGTTCACCATCTCATGATGTTCGCGAGAATATGTAGTGTGCGTGTCTGGAACACATAGATAGGACCTATTGCACATGTATAGAATGGAATCCTTCCAGTGGGCATCCATGGATTAGAAAAGTAGCATAATAGCAACAACTACACATCTGTAGTGTCTGCAGTTGTCCATATGCATGTAAATAATAATAATATTAATAAATAAGTAGCTTCCATTTACAGGGATGCAATTTTCCAGGTTTAACCAATGTCTGGAAAGGGACTTTAAATGTTAATTTTGCTACTGACTAATAGCGAGTAGCTGCAGTCTGCACCTCATGTTTAGTTACTGTTTAATGAGCCATTATATACTGTATGTGTCTCTAAGATCTATAGAAATATAAAAGTTGTTAGTTTTTTCTTTGAGAAGATTTAAATGTGCTAGTAGCTTGTTACATTTCACATATACTTTCAGAATAAGATGTGTGACTGTGATCACAGTCCAGCCCAGAATAGCAAATTAATAACTTTGGTGCAAGTATGAGGAGGGCATTTTCATTCCACTCAGATCTATTGAGAAAAGCCAGGCTGCTCTGAAGCTGCTCTGCTGTCCCAGGGTGTAATGTGTGTGTTGTAAACACCAACGTGCCACCATATTGTCTGGCAGCAGATCATATTTTACCATGTTAACACACCATCTGTTTACCCTCATAAGCATTCATTACACATAAATGAGTACACACAGCAGGCTGCCACATCAGAGAGCCATGCACACACATGCATACCAACACAAACTGACAAACACATTCCTGTATGGATACACACAGATAAATACATGTATACAAATATGTGCAGATATACCATGCAAAACATATATATGTTGACATAGGAAAAAACACAGAAGTTCGCATGCAATGTTATGCTCTGTGTATCTGCACTAGCTCATGATGTCCTGCACTCACACACACTCTGTAATTCATGTATACATTCGTCCTCACAAACAGCTGGTCTTTAGCATTCAGCTTCACGTGTACCTCAGTAGGTTGCTTCTTCTGAAATTTCAGCACACTGCAAAAATGATTCAAACATCACACATAGATAGTATAAGATATACCTGCATATAAACAAGCTATCAGTCAGCACTGGTTGGTTCAAAGCCATGACAAGAAAACTCTCTGGCTACATCCACATTACCATGCTTTCATTTTAAAACAGTGTTTTAAAACAAAAAGGATGTCCATCAGCAGCGTTTCCAAAAATCTGCTGTAGATGTCCTACAATGCTACATATAAATGTAAGAAAAGTTATGTGTTTTAAAATGAAAACATATGAGTGTGGCTATAACCCCTCTTGAGTTTAAGACTCCATCTCATCACAACATCCCTGTGTTTATTATGTCTCCTCAACCATCTAATAAATGCCTGAAAAGACCAAAAGAAGACCTTAAAGCAAAGAATTCAGATTATGCATCAGTCTGCAGCCCTCAGTATATCCACTGATACAGTTTTTGGTTTCTATATTCATTCCCTCTACTCATACTGACCAATAAAAGATCCTAATGTGCTTACACTGGAAGTAACAGAGCACAAACTCCTCAGTCCTCCTGAGCAAAAATATTTATTAACAATTTTACATGAAGTTAATATGAGCCTTCAGCAAATCAAATGAGCCCAGTCTCACTTCAAACTCGTACATTCAGCCCTTTGTGAGGACCTCTTTTCATCACATATCAACGCACTAGGAACCCTTCAGGACTATTTTACAATGTGCAGAGGGGTTTATTAGAACTATAAAATGTTTGAATGTCAGAAATAGGTGCCATGACACCAAAGTGAAATAGTCACTGCAGGTTTGTCTTGCAACATGTGCTTCATGTTGTAAAAGGATGCACACTACCAGTAAAAAGTTTTGGCACACCTTCTCATTCATTGCTTTTTATTTATTTATATTATTTTTTACGTTGTCAATTAATACTGATGATTAATGCTTTTTTGTTTACAAAATAATTCCGTATGTATTATTTTATACTTTCGATCTTTTCAGTATTAATCTACAATGTAGAAAATAATTAAATATAAACTATTGAATGAGAAGGTGTGTCCAGACTTTTGACTGGTAGTGGATTTTAGCCCAAAGCATGATTCTGTCTTAAACATAACTAATTTTGGTACCTAAAATTAACCAAACAGCAAAAGTGAAAACAAAAGTAAACAGCAAGTCAAAATGAGACTTAAAGTTGTTCTCTATTTATTGATTAAACCCATAAAAACTCATCTCTGTGTATAAGAGTCACATATTTAGAAAATTTTTCCATAACAAGTGATCCTTTCCATTTCTAGATGTAACTACAAATTCGCTTCTTCTATATTGTGTGAATCTATGAATTTCCAGCCTCTCTTTATCCAACCCTCTCCTCCTTGCTGCAACTCAAGCACACCAGCTCAGCTACAACTCTGCCCAAACACTGTAAAACTGCTTTATGTTAGACAGTGCCAAGATGCAATATTGGAGTTAATTTATTAAGCCATACAGGTTCAATGCAGAAACTGATTTGAGGAATACAGAAAGCTCCACCCTGTAAGCTGGCAGCTTTGTTCTGGTTTGTTATTAATGAAACTCTGGAAATCTGCCAGCTTACCAAAAAACCACCTTCTGGTCATGTTAACAAGGTTAAAAAAAGGGGGGGATTACCTTGGAAATCAAGAAAGGCTTTTTAAATCAGAAACTGAATGAAATTAAGCAAAAAAAATTTAAAAAAATTGTTCAACACCCAGTTTTAAGTTACTTAAACCAGCATCACCCCACAAATCTCCGTGAGGACTAAACTGCAGCATGTGATGCCCTGGGACTCAATGCTCAGCTGTGGTAAGGAAACAGAAGCACAAAGGAAGTTAGGAAGGCATCGCTTAATGGCCACTATGAAGACAAAGAATTATTACAGCAATTAAATAAAAGGGTGACTGAAGGGCACGTGACTTGAAAAACTTCAAATCTATCTTTTAAATTAATTGTTTCATCAAAGTATTACTTCCAAGTTCTAGAAGACGAAGAAAAGAAATGAGGATTTGTGTGCCATGGGTGTTGTTAACAGTCTGTCAGTGCGGTATGTAATTTACACTCTGTCACAGTTTTCTTTCCAAATCAGTTTGGCCATCATGCAGGTTGGCTTAAAACCTGGTAGATCAACTATCCACTCATGTTTCTGGCCCTATTTGACTTCTGCAGCAGATCTCAGCAATAAACTTGGTGATAGAAGTGTTATTATTACAGACAGAAAACAATATAAAGGCCAAAACCAAGGGCCTGAACCAGGTTGTGTAAAATTAGAATTTTCCTTTAAAAGCCTGATAATATTTTCCCCATGATCTGGAATCTCCCGGACTGAACTGCTGACAACAGACAGGCTTTTTCTAATGCACATGAATCACTATGGCTCTGCTTAGTTTGAGCTTATTTACTCACATCAGTTCTGTCGCCAGCTGTCAGAGAGAACATTTATAGAAACAAGTAAACAGTTGCTCTAAGTTTGCTTGTGGCTAATTGCAAAATGGTATCGGAAGAGAAGGGAGGGAGGAGTGAGGGAGGAGGGGAGAAAAAGGGAGGGACAGAGGGCTGCGGGGGAGGAAGGTGGGCGAGAGGTTCTGTCTGGGCTGACAGAGGTCCATTCATCCTCCATGCTAGAGCAGACAGAGAGCTGGCACTGAGGGACACAGCCCATAAATCAGAGACCATCGCACACTGCTGTCACACACACCAACACACACCAGCACCCACACACAAGTACACAAACACACACACAGGACAGTATGGATACATGCACGTCTTTACATGCATACACACTTACACAGGGATGCACAGCAGGACGTGCACTCATACACACTCTCCAACACATTATTCTACCTGCACAGCTTCAGTGACACAAAGATTTCACTTCCCATTACCTCATCCTGCTGCAGTGTCACAAGCTATATTTTTGTAATGCATTCTGTAGTCCCACGTCTCCTCGCTGACACGTGTGAATAGAAATGAGATAATTCACTTTCTCACACTTTCCCCTTCACCAGCTCAGAGAAGCTGCTCCATTTCCTTAACGCCTTACAAAAGCTGCCCTGCCTACCCTCTTCCTCCGCCATCCTTCACTCTCTGTATCTCTTCTCGTTCCTTTGTTTTGGTCCGTGGCTCTAATAGAGGATGCACTCTAGCAGGCTAATGATCGCCTTGGCTGGGGGTTATTGATCACGGCCATGATTGATCTAAGGATCCCTCTGATTATTGGGTCATTAATCAGTCCTGGATTACCCTATCAATGGAGCTGCCACCGACTGGCCCAGTCTGGAGATGGATGAGTGGGGGGGTGATGTAGTAGTGAGAAGAGAAGAGAAGAGAAGAGAAGAGAAGAGAAGAGAAGAGAAGAGAAGAGAAGAGAAGAGAAGAGAAGAGAAGAGAAGAGAAGAGAAGAGAAGAGAAGAGAAGAGAAGAGAAGAGGAGAAATGCAGGAAAAGAGAGCAGACAGGATCAGATAGGGAAGGGAGGTGTTTGAAGAGCTCAGAGAAGAGGGTGTAATTCAGATTCTGTGGCAGCTTCTTTACCAGTGATAAAGTACAGAGGACTGGGAGAGAATACCTAAGAGCTGACACTGTAGACATTCATGTTGTACACTTACCAAATGGATGACAGCTTACCTGTGGCATCCTTTAGGACATTTTATTCACATTCTCCATAAAATCAGCTGACATTTTATGCTCACCTATATTAGAACAAGTACGTAAAAATACTGCAAAAGTACAGCTCTTAGATATGTGTACTTCACTTAAGCATCTGTATGTGCAATTTTGGACTTCTACTTCAAAGGTACTGTAAGTAGATTCCAAAGTACATAAAAAATAAATATTGTTTTTTGCAACACTGCATCTATTTTACAGACATTTTTTTCCAGTTACAAAGGAAATGCTCTTCAAATGCTCTGAACAACTTAAAGTCCCTCAGGCTGGATTAGACCTGTTTTCTGGCAACCCTGTTTTCAGAAACCAACTAATCTATATTCTCAATTATATTTCAAAAGAAGGGTATTTTCTGTTGGTAAAGTAACAGTATAGCATACTACCATACTGTTCATTAGGCTGCTGGAGGAGTGGTGGTGACAAAAGTCTCTGACAGGATTTCTATTCAAGAGACTGGTGTTTGTGTCCCATGTAAGATCATTATTTTTAGGCCTGAATTTAATTTTTCCTCTTTGTTTGGTTAGAATTAGACATCAAAACTATTGAACAGAGTTAGGAAAATACGACTCTTTGACAGCATGTTTGAAGCTTTTCCTCCATTTTCTGTGTTACCAGAATGCCATGTCTAGCCCCATCTAACATATGACTGGTCAATGAGAAAACACCAACAACAGCAGTACCAACACAATAGGATCACATGTTTGCCTGTCCAGAAAAGTCAAAAAGTCAAGAGTTTCCATGTGATTTACACTACTGGGCCAAAGTTTCAGAATGCTCCAGTTTTTCCAGCTCTTTATTGAAATTAAAGTAGGTCAAGTCTAATGAATAACTAAAAGGTAAGGTTACCCATAGATGAAAACTAATGTACATTTCAGATTATGCAAAAAGGCCTTTTTCAGGGAACAAGAAATGGGTTAATAACTTAAAGTTGTTCTGCAGCAATGGAGGTTGATCAAGCCTTCAAAGTTGGTGCTACTAAATCCTACAGGTGTCCCAACTTTTCTTGATTACTTACAACCCTCTCTATCTGCATGAAACTAGTGCTGGAACACACCGTGGCACCAAACCCTCCACAGCATTATTAGAACAGTATTGTACTGCAGAAAGTAGTGTGTTGCTATAAAAATGGAGAGGAAAGGGCAATTAACAATAGAAGAGAGACAGACCATCATGACACAAAATGTAGGTCTTTCCTACAAAGAAACTGCGAAGAAAGTCAAGGTGTCAGTGAGTACAGTTTTCTTCACCATCAAAAGACACTCAGAAACTGAAGAAAACTCTAACAGGAACAGGTCGGGAAGACCCAAAGCCACAACAGAATCAGTAGACAAGTTTCTGAGAGTCAACAGCTTGGTGATCGGCGGCTCACGGCACAACAGCTTCAAGGACAGCTTAATAGTGGTCGTAGTAAGTAAATCTCAGTTTCAACTGTGAAGAGAAGACTTGGAGCAGTAGGTTTGACAGGTCGAGTACAGGTGCCACACATTTATGGGAATTTCTACAACTGAGTTGGGAAGAACATTCTGAAGAATATTTGACTTCCATTGTGGAAAGGATGCCAAGAGTGTGTTCAGCTGGTATATCTGCCACAGTTGGCTACTTTGATGAGTCAAAAGTTTAGGATACATTTTGGTTTCTAAATTGATTTTTTTTAACTTCATTTCTTCGTTTGTTCTATGCTTTCATTTCAGAGTACAATGACACATTAACATGCATAGTTTCCAATAAAAAATGGAAAAATTGGGATGTTCTAAAACTTTTGACTGGTAGTGTATGTATTATTTGACATTACTTTAGAACTTACTGCACACATGGTTGCATGCTAGAAAAACTGCAAGGAGCTGTTAAATGCAGGGTGGTCACAGTAATGTGTATTCTGAATAGTATCTGGAAATAGTCAAAAAGCCTAAACACTCAGTTCCACTAAATGTCTAAAAACAATTTTGCAAATCCACGGATTTTTGGAGAAAGCACAAAAACCTTGTAACTCTGTGTCTCAGCAGTAAGTTTGATAATATCCTGTGGTGACTTGGTCACAATAATGTTGTCAAAAGATCTGAAACTGCTCGAGTTTCATGCCAGCTGACATATCACTCTACTCATCTGCAATAAGCTGGTATTGATATATTAGCATGGATCATGCACTGGACTACCTAAAAACATTCAGATTCAAAATCCAAATACCGGAACTACACAGATTTTTATTTTATGTCTCAAAGAATCCGCGAACAGCGATTTGGGTAAATTAACATTTAAAAGAAAGGACAAAATAAAATGAAATTAAGCGTTGAACTGGATTTCAATCCACATAACCACTACTAACACACACTTAGTATGCTGCCATGATGCCTGAAGTTTAAGGTGATCAAAGTAGTTTTGCTCCCATGTTCTCCATGTTTTCCTTTGAAATCAAAGCCAAAAATGTCTTTATGACCACTAAAAATGAGCAAATTACTGTATTTGTTTAACACACTTTACTCACAACTGCATTCTTAGTCATTTTACATTCCTGTCCAGAGTAATTTGAAATATTCATCTTCTTTGTTCATATAGTAAAATTCCATTGTTGTTTGTCCATTTGCATGTTAGAAATGGCGGTTTGGTTGATTAACAGTGTGACAGAGAGTCTTAAAAGCAGTCGTATACCATACAAGCAGAGCCACACACACATATAGACAGACCCTGAGACACTGACTTCTCCACTCCTCATGAGGATTTCTCCCCAACAGAGTGTACCATGGGAAAGTGTGTATCTGGGTCTAGTTGTGGTGAACCAGTTGAATGTGAAACTGTGTGATTATGCACAGTCTACATATCTGTGGTGGCCTATAGATCATCATCTGTGTGACAGTCAGCCTCTTTCTGTATTATCGCTGTCTCGATCACTCTGTCCCTGGAGATCACAGAGACTGGCTGACACACAGGCTCAGCTCAGAGGATACAACTCCAGTGTGACTAGTGTTGGAAATGTTGAAGGATAATACTCCAAGGATTTTGGTCAAGAGGCATAAACACTGAAATCATCCTTGTGTCCCTCATAAGTCATGTTTCTGCTGCTCCATGCTAACAGTCAAGCATCAAGTAGCATTGCTCCATGGAAAAAGGAATGTAATCATGCATGACATGCAGTCTGGTATATAAAATTTGCAATAGAAAGATGATGACTTGGGGCGAAGGCAGGGGACACCCTGGACAGGTCATCAGTCTATTACAGGGTTACACATAGAGACAAACAATCATATTCACAATTACAGACAATTTAAGGTTACCAAGCCAGAGTGGAAGCCAGAGAAAACCCACTCATGCACAGGGAGAACATGCAAACGCCACACAGAAAGATCCTAGGCCCAGGCCAGGACGAGAACCGGGGATCTTCTAGCTGCAAGGCAACAGTTCTAACCACCGAGCCACTGTGAGGCTTGCTTTTGACATGTTGCAAAAAAATATAAGCAAGGCAATTCTAAGCAGGCTTGCTTCCATTACCTGCTTTAGGCTAATTAAATTAAGCTTTATGACAATGTCTGGCAACTAAGCTTGTTGCCAGACATTGCCAGTACAGGCTACATTACTTATGGCTGTAATAGACAGTGTAGAAGAAGCAAAATCAGTTGTTTGTCAGCCTAAGAAAATCTTGAAGAATCAAACCAAATTCTCTCTATGACAGAAAAATTGAGAAAGTTTTGTGGAATTGTATTCAGTCAGAAAAGTTGTAATTATTATAATAATTACATCAAATAAGTCACAAATCATCTCACATAAGTATAAGACTTCTTTGTGGAACTGGGAAAGTGACTTTTATTTGTGTGCAATTTTTGTCATTTCTGTTAAATCCACTCCTCTTTCTAATGTGATATTTCAAAATAGACATTACAGAAACGTGGGCAATAACAGCCTCAAAAACCTCAGATTCAGACTTACAGGGTTTCATAGATAACAAACCTAAGGAAGCAATCATGTCAGTTTGCAGGGTGAGACTTTCTGCATCATTGTTCTTCTTCAAATTCAGATATGGTAAACACATATGGTTGAATTACTACAATAGTGTCTGCCATTGTGTAGCATAAAATAGTTTTACAGTGTTTGGACAGAGTTGTAGGTGAGAAGGAGTGCTTGAGTCACAGTATGAAATGTAGGAGTGGGTGGAGAAAAATTTCAATTCAGTTCAATTTTATTTATATAGCACCAATTACAGTAACATTGTCTCAAGACACTTTACAGAACCCATATGCCTGACCTCCAGAGCAAGCCAAAAGGTGACAGTGGCAAGGAAAACACCCTTTTAACAGGGAAAAAACCTCGAGCAGAACCCGGCTCTAATGTGGGGGGACCCATCTGCCTGCTGGCCGGGCGGGTTGAGAAGGACAGAAGAGGTAGAGAGGTAGAGATAGAGAGGTGGGGGGTGGGGGGGGACAAGGAACATATAACACACAATTTGATACATGCATGATAAGACAGATGATACATGCAAAGTACAGCTAACATGGAAACTGATTATAGTTTACTGCTATGGTGTACGGCTCTGGCATTAAATGTACTACATATATAGCTGGTGGTAAATTCAAAAATATGTAGATGAGCATATCAAGTATAGTGAGGGTGATGCAGAGTAGATTGGTGGAAATGGGCAGCTGGAAGCAGTGGGCTGGAGGAAGGTCAGCAGCAGCATCCCAGAGATGGAGACTGGGGACATGGAGATTTCACAGATCTGCACATTCCTAAGGAGATAGTTACATTAAAGCCATTTTAAAGCATTACATGAAGAAGTATATGCATGGAATATGTGACTTTGATTCACGCAAATGAGTTTAAATGATAATGAGTTTAAAAACTGATTTCAAAGTGGAGTTTGTGATTCTGGAGAAAGATTATAAATATTTAACTAGTTTGCATGTTAGACAGTTAGCAAGTGGCAGATTTACTGATTCACTGTACCTCCTGGACACCCTGACAGTGCTGTCTAGATTGGTATAGGTCACTTTATTTGTGTGCACCCTTTTACAGAGTCAGGGCTGTGTACGAACATGGTATTTTTTTTTCACACAAAATGGACAACCATGGGACTGTGAGAAAATATTAGCTGAATTTCATAATGAATGTGTTGGATTAGAATGGTTAACTCTACCTTTAATTTATGCCCCAGAGAGAAAATCTGATTCAGGGATCCACGGAAGTAAATGCAAAAATGTACTGTATTTAGACTTTTTGTGACAAAGACTTAATGATGCCTGATCAGTCACTTTCTCAGGTGAAGCAACATTAGGAATGAGAAGAAAAAAGCAAAAGAAAAACTCTGAATATCCCTAAATTATGGTAAAAGTGGTGGGGTGTTGGGGGAAGCAAATTCTGTCATGTGTCAATAGCTCTAGCTGTTCCTAATTGGGCAACCAGCAAATCTTTCCCTTGGGAAACGAAGGAAAGTAGTTTCTCAGGAGTGAGTATTGATAAGGTTGTGTGTAATGGTCCCTTTTGTGTCTGATCCATGTATGTCTCTTTGTGGTGCTTGTCCCCGACTGAGAGACAGACAGATATAGGCCCCATTATAGATGAATGTCTGCCTGTGATCGATGACCTGTGGGACTAAACACAGATCCGCCATCGATACATTTCAGCACACACACACACACACACACACACACACACACACACACACACACACACACACACACACACACACACACACACAGAGAGAGAGAGAGAGAGAGAGAGAGCCTTCTATCATTTCATTTATCATTAATTACAAAGCATAGACGAATCCCAGGTTTAGGAGGATGATAATGATCCAAGACCTTGGCTGTTTGTGTCTGTGGGAGAGTTTATAGGAAAGAAACGACAGAGACTTTACAGGAAGGACGCTTCTGTCCTTCTTCTTACCTCCCACTCCTGCTGTTGCCGTGTGTTTACATGCCTTTACCATCGCTGATATTAGCTCATATCCCAGTAAACCTCACAGTCAAGATGAGCTATTTCCATGCATTGTTACTTCCATCACACAAACAGCACTGCATAAGTGCACAGGATATTCTGAACATCATCATTTAGATGGACCATAAAGACTCCCCGTCAAAGGGATGAGACACTTAAAGCCTTTGTGTTGGTGGTAGCGCTAACAATAGAAGCAGTAGTGATAGCAAACAGCTCAACTAGGATGCCTTTGAGCAGTAAAGCTCAGACAGAGCAGGTTCCTATTGAGTCTTTGGCTCTGCTTGTAAACTTTGTCTTCCCAAGTGACGATTTGACTATGACACCATTATTCTAACATTAGCCACTCTGTAGTAACACGGGCGATGTCAAGCAAGCTGCATGAACTTTATTTCTCAAATTAATCTTATTTTTCTTTCTGCATTTACTTTTTGTGGATTCCAACAACTTGAATTTACCCTTTGTCCCTTTAAACTGGTATTTACATTTCAGCAAAAGTGCAAAAATCAAGTATGCAGCTCACCATGACGGCCAAGTTTTCTGCTGCAACTCAACTTCTGTTTCCGATGTGTAGGATTACAGAGTAAAGAACAGCAGGTTGTATTGACAAAATCATGTCATGAACATTTAGGCAAAGTAAACTTATAGGTTGGACCGACAGGAAACTTTAAAAATTGACTTTAAAAATTAAGCTGGAGCAGTGAAGACTGTTTATTTGGGAGGAAGTGTCTCTAATTTTAACATTTATCTAACGTTTAGCTACATCTTACTTAAACCATTGCCATTAATTACTTGCTGACTTAATTTGGATAAACCTAATTCAGTAGTGTGTTACCAATGGAAGCGATTCATGTAAGCTTCTTGTTGGTTACTTCTACTCATGTTATACCAATGATCCAACTGTAGCATTCTAGGTAATGGATGCACTAAGCAAATAATGCCTGCTGTTTTTTTAGAACAACTTTCACACATCAAGATCAGTTTACATGCTATGAGGAGTAATATTGCCTTTGTTAGTTACTTGAGAAATGTAGTCACTGATACACTCATTGCGATGAGAATACAATATCAGATAATAATGTTTCATTAATAGCCTAATTATTAAACAGAGAGGGTGAATATTTAAATCATTATTTTTCTCTAGCGCCCCTATTTGGTTGACATCGGTGGTTTTGATTGAAATGTCTTCACAGCTATACGATAGGTTGTCATGACATTAAAGAACTTTGAACTCACTTGTACACTCAGCTCATCTATGTACGGTTGCTTTATCAGAACTCCTTGGCGTCACATTTGAATGCACTGGATACCTTTTAATGACCTTTTCAAAGGGTAGTCCAATAGACCACTTCAGGCAAAGAGAAGTTCACCTCATATCATGAGGTAAATGTTGTAAAAGGGTGTATTTTACCAAAACATGATCTTTTCCCAAATGTAGCCAGGTATTTTGTTGCCTAAATTCAACCAAAAAACAAGTTAAAACATAACTCATAAAAGCACAAAATAAAATGAAACTAAGTGAGAAAATAATGATCTGAAATGTCAAAGTCCTGCAGTTAACACTGTTGCCAGCCCTTCAGCCTAATAGTCACTCTTTTAAGATGTAAAAGTCCTTTACATCCATGGTATTGAATATTGATGTGACTGGATCTGACATTAAAGAACATGTTGTGTGCAGCTCTGAGACGTCAGCACCTTTATTCAAAACAATAGCATGGGACAGTCTGAGAATGAGAATAGTTTGGACCTTCATGGGTTAACTTTCTGCAAAGGTCAAGAGTTCAGCTTGTCCAATGCTAAATATTTTACTTTATTTAATGGTAATATGCAAACATTAGCATGGTAACACAATGCTAAACATGGTAGAGGTTACATCTGCTAAACATCAGAACATCCAAATGACTGAGAGCATACATGACTGTAGACTTATTGTCTTGTTTCAGTGATAATATGTGTTTTGCATATTCAACCCATTTATCAAGCTATGTAATTTTATACCATTAATTTTACTGTGTCTCTTTATGGAGGACATAATAGTCTGCACTGAAATGAATCTTGGTGGTTTTAGAATGAGGCAATTTACATGGATCATGTTACTCCTAAATGCTACTGTACTGCTGACCGCTGTGCAGCTCCTGTGGGATAGTTTGGGTTGTTTTGCTTATGAATAAATGCACCCAAATTAAGGAAGAGAACAGCATGCATTGTTTAGTTCCTGTGTTCATGTTGCAGCCCTGATCTTTGGGTTCTGACCCCAGGCTGCCATGACAATCAGTCAGCAGTCCTGAGAGTTGTCTTAGTTTTCAGCTTAACTTGTTATTGCACATAAAACTAAGCACAGTGCTTTGTAAGTTATTCTGCTCCCATTTTCCCCTCTAACTTTTGATTAAGTCGTTTGTGTATACAACTTGAAATATGGTGCAAAAAAGCCCCCACACTTCTTGCTTGCATTGCCTTTCCAAAACTTTGTCCTCCACCTCCAGTGTGTGTGTGTGTGTGTGTGTGTGTGTGTGTGTGTGTGTGTGTGTGTGTGTGTGTGTGCACGTTAGTGCACACGTGGTGAGACACTCCCTGCTCACAGAGATTAAATTTCAAAAGGATCAAAAATACACTAGACACTCCTGCTAGGATAATCAATCACCACACCCAAGATGTGTGTCTGTGTGTGTGCGAAGGAGAGACAGAGCGCGAAACAGAGAAACTGATAGAGACAGAGCAAAAGACAGGGAGAGTGAGAGGGAAGTGTAGCCAAGGTGAGGGGAGGGCTGTGGGGGAAACTAAAATACATACATATAGTTGGGAGTGTGGCCTGCGTCTATGTGTCTGCACTGGGGAATTGGAGTCATAAATCAAACAGCCTGTCAGAAGTGGTGGTGGGGTTTGTTGGAGAACATGAAGGGGGGGACGGAGGGATGGAACAAGAGTGGAAGAGGGGGAGAGCCTCAGAGTCATTCACACACTGCATCACACACTGAGCCCAAATGCAATTTCCCCTGAATGTCAGACAGAGATGCGAGGTGGCCAAGATAAGAAAACCGCAAGTGTATGTGTGTGTCTCAGTCCCCGTCTCTGTCCTCGACCCCGGGACGCAAGACACAGGCCCAATTCTCATTATATCGACATGATAGAATTTGCTCTCTGTGTAACCTCATTATCCTCACTGTTAGATAAGGTGCTGTAATTGCTCACAGCAACAACATCCACACCGAAATGCCTGTTTCAGTGTGTTTGTCTACACTGAGTGTTAGTGTGTGTTTTGTTGCCTAAGTTAGATTGCTTTATACCGAGCAGCCCTCATCCTGAGCAATGACATCCTTATTTAGATGCTCGCAACAAGGAAGTGACAAATCGAGTTTACAGTATTAGTTTAGTTTGGTCATTAGCTACAACAACGTGTCCATGTGATGATGTTTCTGCATAACTCTGCACCTCTGTGAATACCCTGAACAGTTTCCATGTTAGGATACTCTGACAGCTGCCCACAGGCCGTTCATTCTTTTAGTCCTCGCTCAATATCACATTTTGGTACAATTTTCTTTCTGTTAAAAACACATCCAAACTTTGTAAGCTCGTTAGCCCTGTAAGAAAAAAACAGCAGACCCCTCTCAGTCCATCTATCTGTCCACCCTGGCAGTCAGATGTAAAGCAGCCCTCATCACACAGGACTCTTCACAGCCCTCCAGAACACATTCCAGCTCCTCCCAGTAGGCCGTCTTTATAAAAAGTGTCCGGCCAGGACAAATATATTCAAGAAATCAATCATCCAACTGCCATAACATGATAAACAATCTGCGAAGGAATTTATACTCCGACGCTTTTGCACACATGAGCACTTTACAGATACAGAACAGATACACGTAAATACATGTGCATGGATATATACAAGCTTTTATTCTGTGTTTAACTGTGAGAGCCACATCAAGATAAAGTTTTTATGATTCTGACTTTTACTTTTTTGGGTGGTAAATTAGTTAAATAGTTGAACATTCTGCCAAGCATGCAGACCTGCAGTGGCCATGGCTGACATACAGTAAATATGAATGTAGTCCCAATGTCATTGCTGACATAGGAAGGTTATTACTTTTTTTTTTTTTTTTTTTTTTTACTGTATTATAACAACTGCAGTTTCACATTCAGCTGGATTAACTATTGCAATAGCATTGTTAGTGGAGCATAATTCAGAATTTTACTTTTTTTTTTAATCCTCTCACTGGTTTGCTACATTACCAGCATGGCTCTAGGACCAGCAATAACACTCATTTCATCCACCACTTAGGTCCTGAGTGAAAAATGTCATTATCTTTTTCATTAATTGCTATGTATATTTACACAGACATTCATTGTACTGAGAGGATGAATCTTATTATTTACTCTGCCAGGGAACACGGCAGAGTTATGTGATGACCGGCATTGGTTTGTCTGTCCGTCTGTCTGTCTGTCAGTTAGCAACATTACTCAGAAGCAGACTAACGGATTTGGATGAAATTTTCAGGGAAGGTCAGAAATGACACAAGGACCAAGTGATTAGATTTTGGCAGTGATGCAGCTTTTAGTCCAGATCCACAGATTTGTTAAAGATTTCTGCATGATTGCGAGATAGCGTCACTGTAACTATGACTACACTATATCAGCTGCCTCCTGACGATCACATGATTGCGATCCTACTGAAAATCAACTGCTGCAGACCACAAATTTTTTAAAGATTTCATCCGTCGGAAATCATATAATTGAGCAGCTTTGGCAGAGTACTGCGTTCTCTGAGTGTTTTTCTTTTATTTATTTTTTATATTAATGTACTTTTCATGGAGCACAATTATCAAGTCAAAGTGTCAGTTTGTTCAAATTGAAAGAGAAACTGGTTATGTAAATTTTGGAAATGTAGCAAATATGTGCAGCTTTGCATGTTCTGGGGGATTGTCCCATGGTATTACCTTTTTGGAAGGAGGTGCTATAAAATCTTAAAGCGTGCCTGTCTATCAGAATCCCCAGAATTGGCAGATGAATCTTTCATGCCACGAGGGCTTAACAAAGCAGAGTTTGGGCTGGCAGCAGCAGGTTTTATTGTAGCAGCCAGGCTAATTTTATGTAACTGACCACATAGACCAGAGGGTGGAGAGCAACTTAGACTCATTATGGAGGTAGCTTCTGTTGAAAATGTGATTTTCTGGATAAATAATATTAAAAAAAACAAGCCAAATATGGTGCAATTTTCTGGTTACCATTCAGGGTGCACCATCGTAGAGAGTATGTGGTACTAACAGAATATTAGAGTGCCAGGATTATTCTTTCTTGAACAGATTAGTTTTTTTTTTTGCTTAAATATTCTCTTCGATTAATATTTTGCTATGCCATTTCACTTTCTCTATTTTGTTGTCTAATGCCAAAATATTAAAAGGAATATAAACTTTTATGAAAACAATTATGAAAAACAATTGACCTAAATGCCTCCAAATCTGCAAACTAATGACAATTTCATTAGCATCAGCTAAACTGTTTTAGGACTAGTTAGCAAATATTAGCATGCTAAAATGCTAAACTCCGGCTTCCTCTCACAGTCGAACGACATGCTGAGATTAATTGGTGATTCTAAATTGTCCGTAGGTGTGAATGTGAGTGTGCTTGTTTATCTCTATGTGTAGCCCTGTGATAGACTGGTGATCTGTCCACAATGTCCCCTGCCTTCGTCCTAAGTCAGGAGGGATAGACCCCAACCCCCCGCGACCCTAATGAGGATTAAGCAGTGTATAGATGATGGATGGATGGATTTGGAGGCGTATGAGAATGTTACTTGCTGACTGAGGCTGTAGGACAGTGTGTTATTGTTTCTGTTGTTCAATTTTAGCATAGTGTAGCAGCATTAAAATATTTTCCCGTGTGTGTCTCCAGACCACCACCCTAATGGCTGACTCATGGCTGATCCATTATCTATACACCGCTTAATCCTCACTAGGGTCGCGGGGGGGGCTGGAGCCTATCCCAGCTGACTCGGGCGAAGGCAGGGGACACCCTAGACAGGTCGCCAGTCTGTCGCAGGGCTACATACAAAGACAAACAAGCACTCTCACATTCACACCTACGGGCAATTTAGAATGATCAATTAACCTCAGCATATTTTTGGACTGTGGGAGGAAGCCGGAGAAAAACAATTCATCTGATCTATTTTGAATATGGCAGGTGCAGTGCCGGAAACCCAAGGAAGTGCAGTGCCAAGTTTGAGGTCTTTAGGACAAGAGGTCTTATAACTGTGGCTAAAGGTTTTTCTCCATTACGCCCTTGGAACAGTATCCTCAATGGCTACATGCTGCTGGAACCAAAGTTGTCCCTCCACATGAATCTATTTATGTATGGATTCATGTGAAGTGATATATCTGAACAAGTTCTGAAGTAACAAGTTACATGTACTCCGTTACATTTACTTGAGTAACTTTTCGAAAAAAAACTTTACTTCTGAGAGTACTTTTTACTTGTACTTGAGTATATCTGTGAAGAAGAAACGCTACTCTGACTCCGTTACACTGAGCTACACTCGACTCGTTACTTCTTTATTTACCACGTTAGATATGCTTTATTTTTTCCAGAGATGCCCCCAGTGGATCTACCACATGACTGTGTTTCACCAATCAGACGACGCAACAATCATCACGTGACTCCGTTTCACCAGACGTCACCCTGCGGTCACATGACCTCATACAAACTGTTGTGTTATAGCAGCACAAACTCTACACACGTAGCAGACAGAGAATGAAAAAAACTGGGGCATTTTCGAGATATTTGATCTTGCTTCGGAGACCGACAACATTAGCATAGCATTAGCATGGATATCTTCGGCTTTAGTCTTCTGTTTAGTAACACTGCCGAAGTGAAGCGTAACTTCACGCTTGGTAGCCCCGCGTGATACAGCCGGGGAAGGGGGGGTGGGAATCCGACGACCGAATATTCGTATATTGGGGTCTAGCCAGAGTTGTAATGTTATTTTCTGTCTACTGAGCCTGTGCCATTTGGAGGGAAGTGAAATACAGTATATCTTGTCACTGGAAGTAGTTTGCACTGTTCAAACATAAAAACGTTACCTTACTACAGGTATTTGTTTCAAAAGCTTTATGCTGTGAAAAACTCAGATCTGGAAATTTGTGTTTCTTGTGCCTTAGCTTGTCATTTTGTAAAGATGTTATTTATTTTTGCTATTTTTTAAAATTATATTATTTGGAAATACCAGAACTTGCACATTATTTGACATTTTTGTCTGTCTAATCACATCATTTCTAAAAAGTAAATCGGACATTACAATCAAACAGTTACTCAGTAGTTGAGTAGTCTTTTCACCAAATGATTTTTTTTTACTCTTACTTGAGTGATCTTTTGGATGACTGCTTATTACTTCTACTTGAGTGATATTATTTTGAAGTAACGTTGCTCTTACTTGAGTCAAATTTTTGGCTACTCTGCCCACCTCTGTGAATATCTGGCTTTTCATTTTTCAAAGCTCATGTGGTGCATATAATGATACAAATCTTCAAATAAAGCCATCAGGTTAATAAATAAATGAACGGATGATTGAATGAATGAATGAATTTAATATAATTAATCATAATAATATTATTATTAATATATTGTCAGTAGAATTTTATTAATGCCCAACAAATAGGATAAATAATTGCATGGTCAGATTTGCTCTGTACTGTAATACATACATTATGTTGCAGTGACACTGGGTCCTTGGTACACTCCCTCAGCCCCTATGGTACAGTGTATCGTTCAAGCACATAACAGAGACATGAAAATCTAATTCTGAAGCAACAACCTAAAGTGAACAAAACTTATACTGAAAACCAATTATCCCTTTGTTAAGTAATAAAATATGATGAATTGAAGAATTCAATTGAACAAAGAATTCCAGTGTTATACAGATCACACTCTTGTCTGATGCTTGTTATAAAGCTAAACTTCATTAGAATAGAAGTGATTAAAATAATAATAATAATATGGTTCAATATTTCCTTTTAGAATATTACAAAAGATATATAAAATATCTGATGCTCTTTTGTGAGTGTGGTTTTGCTCTGAGAGGAAAGCACAGGAGAAAAACTTGAAACACTCACTTTGGAGGGATTTTTCTTTTGACAGGTAATCAATTATAGTGAAAAGAATCAGCAGATTTTTTTCATCGTCTGTGATCTTAGAAAATGTGTCTTAGAAGTGTCAGTCATTTCTTGTAGCTCAGTGTGTCCAAGGAGATGTCTTGGTGAATTTGAAGCTCACTCTTTTGGCAGTTCCTTTTTATGGCTTTCACATTCAACCAAGGAACTTTTAATTTCCTCGCCAGTGTTTTTGTTTTTACTGGAACAATTATATTAAGTCTATTTTAAACTACAGTTAAACTTTCCACAAGACCATCACATGGTGAAACTACATGCAATATTAACATGTAGTAGCAGTTCCGACAGACATGCTGAGTCACACTCGGTTTCAGTGTAAATATACAGCATCAAGTGTAGAAGCAGCTGAGACCTTCAGAGCGATAACCAGCAGTAACATGTGACCTGCCCATGCTGAGGCCCGGGACGTGTTGTGAGAACATCCAGCAGGCACGGAAATTGTTTTGCATATGAATTAGTGGAGTAGTCAGTATGAATGTTGAAGAACAAACATTGATGTGTGTCTAGAATGGTAAAGATGTGGAAACACTGAGAAGAAATGATTGAAGAAGCAAAGAGAAGCCTGGCAGTGTGTGAGAAGGGTTCTTTATGGTTTTCTGGTTACCCTAGAGAAAGAAGGTACTATTTGTTACCTCACATTTCATTAATACTGTCCAATTATTACTTTTTCAGGTTGCTGAAATGTCCCAGCTTATATTAACTTCACCACATAACAAAACCAAACCACTTAATTCATTTTAACTGTCCACTTAAGTCCATTAGTCCATGACAGAGACAGACTGAAATGTGTGGGACAAGCACCAACACTCCCACAGAGCCAGAAGTAGGCTCATGCGAACAGCAGACATCCCAGATGCATGTTTTCCTTCTGCAGCATTTATTCAGCTGAAATCAAAAGCTGCAAATGTCTCATTCTGGTAAGAATAGCAAGTTTGTGGCAGACCCGTCGAAACTGAATAGTGTGCGGTAACGTGTGTGTCTGTATGTATTGGTTCGACCACCCACAATACACCTCTCTGGATGTCTCTCTCATTCTTTTTGCCAAAAGCAGCATGGAAAAGCTAGCTTTATGAGCTTGTGGGCAGCAGAGGAGAAGAGGGGAAATGTAGATGATTTGTAGGGAGACCATAATGGAGACAGATGATCCTGCTCTGGATCTGTGTGCTGTTGAATCAGCGCTGCCACCCAGTAGGGGAGTGTGTGTCCTCTGTCCTGGCTCTCTCTCCCTGTTATTTCTGTGTTCGTGCTGCTCCTCTTATAGACCTCCAATGCAGTCCATTTCACTTCCACCTCAGAACATACTGAGCACGCTCTGTCTGCATATATTGACTTAGCCATATAGCAGACAGGATGTCAGGCGGAACCGCCACAGTCCATTCTTTCTATTTGTAAAATGAAAAACATTGAGCATGAAAGGCTGTCAGCAAGGGGGCCACAAGACATTAGATAAGTGAACTTTGACCCCTTCTTTCACTTACAAGTTAAATTTCAAAGTGTTCTGAACTACAGCTACATTTAATAAGCTCTTGCCCCAACATACTCAGTACCATTAAGAAAAGGAAAAATGCACCCATTTCTGACTTCATCAGTTTGTTAAAGTGACAATATTCACACATGGATCACATTCACATTCATGTTCCTAACAGCTTCTTTCCCACCACAGAGACCGAGAAAACCGTAGCATGCATATGATATTTGTCATACACACAAGATTGGACAGTACATCAAGTGAAATGCACTAATAAAAAACTGAATCTACATCCACTATGTATCTGCAGCTGTAGCTGATAAACTGTGAATATGACAGCTCACCTGCCTGAGACGAAGAATAAAGCACAGTATGACTTGCTTTTGGTATGGAGATGTTCGTATGGATCTGCTGCTGTCTGATACTGTATTTAATATACTCAGTGGAAAAACTCAGATGGACACAACAAACTGAACTTCAGAACTGTTAATGTTTGTCAAATCCTTTATTACATTTATTATTGATGAGTCTCATTAATAATTGCATGTGTTTTGTTCTAATTGCAATATAGTTTTGTTTTTATCTACATTTGGATGTTTTTTGCTCTTATTTTGGATTAATATTTAAGCTGAAATGTAGGAAAAGTTTCCCCAAATTGCTTCAAACAACTCAAACCACGTTATTTGTGACTGCCTGTTTACTAATGCAACAGCATGCTGTTTGGAGTCCAACCTAGTAAGACTGCTGTCATGACTTTGGCGGAAAAATTAGCAGTGCCCTCATTCAGACAAAAGATTGGCATATTCAGATGCCCTCAGATTAATGATAGAAGTGCATGTCTGACAGGGGCAGTACAGATAATTGACAGAGCACTGATCAACTGATCAAAATATCCCTTGTGCATTTTATTATCCAAGTGTAGTCTAAGTCTGTTGTACAGCAGTGTAAAGGACTTTGTGTGTTTTTTGAAGAGCATAATGTGAGTTCTCTGAATTCAGGGAGCTAACATGAAAGCAAAGCCCTGGGCTCTGGCATATATCAGTGGATTATTAGTATAAGATTTTACATTTTTTTTACCTGACTGTGTTTACAGCATGTTGCTACCATAGTATGTTGTCCCTAGAAAACAAGCTTTTACATGCAAAAGTTACACTGTGAATTAATTTGAGGGGCTGCACAGTGGTGTAGTGGTTAGCACTTTCACCTTGCAGCAAGAAGATCCCTGGTTCGCGTCCCGGCTTTCCCGGGATCTTTCTGCATGGAGTTTGCATGTTCTCCCTGTGCATGTGTGGGTTTTCTCCGGGTACTCCGGCTTCCTCCCACAGTCCAAAAATATGCTGAGGTTAACTGATTATTCTAAATTGCCCGTAGGTGTGAATGTGAGAGTGATTGTTTGTCTTTGTATGTGGCCCTGCGACGGACTGGTGACCTGTCTAGGGTGTCCCCTGCCTTCGCCCGAGTCAGCTGGGATAGGCTCCAGCCCCCCCCCCCCCCCGCGACCCTAGTGAGGATTAAGCGGTGTATAGATAATGGATGGATGGATGGAATTAATTTGACACATTGTTGCAGTAACAGCCTACACAATTGAGTTGGACCCTAAGGTACACAAGTAATGTAAGTTAATGTCGTTTTGGTCGACACCTGAAAAGTTCCAGCATTTTAACAAGTTTACATTCTGTCACACCGGGGGTTCTGCAGCTGATCTTTCAAAGGGTGGACCAGCACACTGATCTGGCATATTTTTACTACAAGTTACCTCTTCTTGATAATTATCTTGATTTAATTCCTACTTTATACACTTTTTCAGCCTGGGTCACCTGACTAGCCAAAAACACACTATGAATCTGAATGTGTGCAATATTTTCTTTACACAACAGATTCATCATGTCGCCTCCTCAGAGGGGTGAGAGGTGAGGGTGAGCTACAGATCTGCAGGCCTGAAGCCGGCAGGGACTTTGCATCCTGCTGAGGGACACTTGAGGACAAGGACATGCTTTTGAATTTTGGTTAAGAGGCTGGAAGTCTCTGTAGTGACCAGACCACCCTGTTATTGTCCATGTATCACACAGCACTGTTTTGTATGCTAATTTGTCGGAGGCAGAGACTCAGCTGCCCTGTGTGCTTTGCTGCTGCCTTGTCTTACATTCTTCCTTATGTACATGTTTCAGAACACACAATGGTAACCATTGTACTCTACAATCTCCATGATACCCAGAAGGGCATTCTTTAGGGCCATTATGGGTACTTTAGAAATGCTGACAATTTCTATCAACAACACTCTCATAGCCCATAATCACAGTAAAGAACGCCCTCACAGCTATTACTGCAATAAAAGGCTTTAAATTGTGGCATAATAGATGTGATCATCTTATCTGTAAATGAGGATTGATGGTGACAGGAATACTGCTCAAATATGGAAATTTAACTGATTGTTCATGTAACTGCTAATCTCTTCATTTTGGTGTGAAAGTGACCAAACAATAAGTGGAAGCAATCAGTGGTGACTGTTTCAGAGCTGCACGTGGAAAAGACTGTGATTATATTGTCTGTAAATGAACTATGTTAGGCCCTTAGATTGCCAGCTGTAGACTTCTGGGAAGTGTCTGGAAAGCCAGCTGTGGTCTTTGGCTAAAAGCCACCATGTCTACTAGAGACAGTTCTGGACTCTGGCTGATGTTAGTGAAGAGTTACTAGTGAGAAAGCAGCAAATGAAATGTGGATGAGCTGTGCTTTATAGTGATCATCACGAGGCAAGCAACCAGTGAAAATTTCCAGTGTGCAAGTTGCGTATTGCTTATTACAAGGCATATAATTAAAGGCGCATGTATTGTAATGTAGGTTAACCATGCCTCTTGTGTTAGTTGTTAAATATTTGATGTTTAGTGTTCAGGTAGCATTCTTAGGCAAACATAGACTAAAAACTATTAAAAAATACCAGTCCAAAGTAAATGTAAAAATGTAAAAGTATCATTAGCAACATGCACTCAACTATTAAAAGTATATGTTTCGCTCATGTATGGTATGAAAGCTTATGTTTTCATATTATTATTTTGAGTTCTGTACTGTAACATGTAAGCAGCAATTTATTTATATATGTTTTAGAAAACATCTGGTACATTTAAAAAACTGATAATTTTATTTTTTTATTAGAACAGAATGTTACTTTGTAAAATAACTATAGCTGTCAGATTACCAATGGCATAAAATTTGAAATATTTTTCTCTAAAATTTGAAATATTTTTCTCTAAAATTCAGTAAAATAAGAACATATTTCTACCTAGACCTACCTACAGCAAATTTGAAGCTCAGAGTGGAGGCTTCAGCTGTCACCATCTTGTCAGTAGCTGACTGCTCTTCAGTCCTGGCCGATTTAAAAATGAACAAAGAGGTGGAGCAGGAGTGGAACTGCAGCAGTTCATACGAAAACCATTTTTTGTATCAGACTGTTTACATGTTTATTTCTGCTGTACATCTGAGCATTTTAACAGTAGGGGGTCTATGGATTGAGTCCCAACTGCAGCCAACCTCAAGTGGTCAAT
Source organism: Amphiprion ocellaris (assembly GCF_022539595.1). Classification (NCBI taxonomy): domain Eukaryota; kingdom Metazoa; phylum Chordata; class Actinopteri; family Pomacentridae; genus Amphiprion; species Amphiprion ocellaris. Next base: position 12,961,483 of record NC_072771.1, on the reverse strand, counting down.
TGGAAAACAGCAGTTTTTGCCACTTCAGGAGTGACTTTATTTTTCAGCCCGAGAGGTTGCCGCTATCTGTAGCCTAAAACAGTGAACTGAATATTAAAGTTCTATGTAAACCTGTGAGGTTGGGTGATGATTCATTGAATTAAATTTGAGTATGTTTGTAACATTATTTAATATATACTACGGTGGTCGAGAGGTGCAAACCAAATTTACATAATGCAAAACACTTTTACAACCTCCAAGACAAATTTACAAGCGATAAAACACTTTTACAAATCCAAAAACACTTTTACAAATCCAAAATCCAAATTTACATAATGCAAAACACTTTTACAACCTCCAAGAAAAATTTACAAGCGACAAAACACTTATACAACCTCCAAGACAAATTTACAAGCGACAAAACACTTTTACAAGTCCGAAAACACTTTTACAAATCCAAATTTAACCGGAAAGGGAATGTCCCAACTCCGGGGTATAACCGGAAGTGACGACGAGGAGCGGCTAATGCACTCTGTCGGTCTGATCTGCGACATTTAAACACTCTAAAGACCGACAACACAAAAACCAAAACCGCGTCAATCGGTTCATATGTTACCCACAAAACGGGCAAAACATCACCGTGGTATACTGAGATTTAATATTATTGTTTTAAATGTTATACCAAGGCTTGTTCCAAGTTAAATGTACAAGTATACTGTGGACAGTAATTATTACAATGTTATATTGTTGTTATACGGTTTCTCCAGTAGAGGGCGCACGAGCGTAATGTTACCTACTGAATGTTGCTGTTGTGAGAGAACCACAGAAGAAGCGGTACCTAAAAGATATGTGCTTGGTGGTTGGGCACGAGCTTCAGTAAAAACAACTGAACTACACTTGAGATGTTGTGCAAAGTTATTTGGGCCACGATGCAACAATCACCCGCTCGCTTGGTTCACCATTAGCAACAACGAAAAGTTGCATTAGCCGCTCCTCGTTGTCACTTCCGGTTATACCCCGGAGTTGGGACATTCCCTTTCCGGTTAAATTTGGATTTGTAAAAGTGTTTTCGGACTTGTAAAAGTGTTTTGTCGCTTGTAAATTTGTCTTGGAGGTTGTAAAAGTGTTTTGCATTATGTAAATTTGGATTTTGGATTTGTAAAAGTGTTTTTGGACTTGTAAAAGTGTTTTATCGCTTGTAAATTTGTCTTGGAGGTTGTAAAAGTGTTTTGCATTATGTAAATTTGGTTTGCACCTCTCGGCCACCGTACTATACAGTACACATTTGTTCATTAATTGACCATTTTCAGCCTTGGCAAACACACTGTTCATAATAGCTGTTTAGATTGGCACCAACTCAGTAGAGGGCCTGTATTTGTCGCCAGCCACATGTGCAGATTTTCTCACAATCAGAACTACTGAAGCAGAATAGCAGGTGTATGGTTCAAGGACCAGTCGGGAGTAATATCGGCTCACCAGCTTTAATGAAAAACGTGCATACAGACATGTGCGACTTTCTCGATACACTTCCGGATTAACCGTCTTAGTGCGCATGCTCATCCCAGAACCCACAACACTTCAGCCCTATAACTCACTGTGCATTCCACAACATTAACTACTGTCACTCTTTACATTACAACAGGTTTACTTTGTGCAGGTTAACAGGAAACATTGAGAGAGATTACAGTGTGATTGGTGGTCTGCGTGTTTTCACTTAAGAGATAATAAAAGAAAGGATATCTTATTTATTTTTTATCTAATTCTGTGTTGCTGTGGTCTAAAAGTGCTTCGGTATTGCAAGGAAAACATCAGGTGCCTGTGAACACGTTGAATTCACTCAAAATGAAAAGAGAAAGCAACTCAGGAAGGTGGGAGGACAGTATTTGGACATAGCTGAGCAGATTCATCAGTGTGACTGACAATCGGACAGGCCAGCTGCTGTCCCACTGCAACGAGGAAGGAGGACGGGATGACAAGGTTGTGTGTGTGTGTGCGTGCGTGCGTGCGTGCGTGCGTGCGTGCGTGCGTGCGTGCGTGCGTGCGTGTGTGTGTGTTTGTGGAGGGGGTCTGTCTGTCTTTTTGTGCGTGCCTGCATGCTTGAGATTTGAAGTCACTGTGTCGCCGTCATCTCTTTTGTGAGAGTCCCACATTCTGCGTCTCTTTGTCGATGCCTCCTGCAGCAGGGCGGGTTGACAGGCTGTGAATGGCCGTCCCTGCTGTGCAGCGGCGGCCTGCCGCGCAGAGTCAAACCCTCAGCAGCCCTTATTAGTGTCAGCAAAGCACAGACATGAGGGGCCTCTGGCGTGTGCACGAGTGTGCGTGTGTTGCTTTTCTTTTTGTGGCTTTTATTCAGCCTTATTTTGATGATTTGGGAAAAGTGTTCATCTCTCGTGGAATAATTGAATGGAACTGAGGGACAGGGATGCAGAAGGTCTGTGAGAGAATGTGTGAAGTTGAGGGTGTGTAGGAGAGGGGGCACGTGTTTGTGTGTGTGTGTTGCCACGTCAAACGTCACCCCCACCTCCACCACTTTATTCTCCCTCCCCTCTTTTCAAGTCTGACAGTGATTAATGATCCTCAGCTGTCAGGTACATTACTCACTGTGCACTCCCTCTCCTTCTTCATCATATTTTTCTTCTACTGTTACTTCTTCTCTTCAAACTTTGTTCTGTAGGACCTGGACGTAAAAGGGGACTAGAAACAGTGAGTCACAACAACTAACGGACAGAAAGAAACAGTAATTCTCTCAGTCTTTCTTTCTCTCAGGAGGCAAGGTCGACCAGAAAAGACCTTTTGCAACTGACCCTGTGCTGAAAAGAATAATACCACTAATGAAAGGCAAGTAACAGGAACGTGAGCCAGAATATTTTCGCTGCTCTGTGTGCATGTGTGTGTGTGTGTGTGTGTGTGTGTGTGTGTGTGTGTGTGTGTGTGTTTTTGTGGGTTGGTGGGTGGGTGGGTGGGGGTGTGTGTGTGTGTGTGGGTGTGTGTGTGTGGGTGTACGCGCACGAGCCATTCTTCATGTGTATGCGTGTGTTTTTACATGTGTGTATGAGACTGAGCCATGAATGTGCCATGCGAAGGCGTTTGAAAGAGGCCAGACGCCGGGTGTCAGGCGTTGCTCTGTCTTTCCTCCCCCCACAAACTCCCACCCCTCTGCTCCCAGCCCCGATGATGGATGACGGCGAATGAGAAGTTTCCTCTCTTGGACTGCTGACTGCAGCCAGTTGCCGTCAGAGGACCGGCCATCTGCTTTCCATTGCAGGGGCCGGTGGGGGCCCTCGGTTTGGGCCTAGTTTTTGGCTACACTGACAGCACGATGGAGCTACAGAGGCAGCCAGGCGTTGCGGCAGGGTGGGCTGCAGAGGAATGAACAAACCCATCTATGAAGCTGGCAAATGAAGCAAAGGAAATAATGTTTATTTTCTGCTAAAATGGAATCGTGATTAATCAGTCTGCATCAGCAGTAGTGTGGAAGCTCCTGTAATTCCAACTCTGGAAACTGTATTTATTAATTTATTAACTTTGTATAAATTTACAACATCCTAAAGTCTGAAAGTAGAATCTGAAGCAAATTAACATTTTATCTGAAAATAATCCAACAGAAAAGAATGTCTTTGAAATGTACAAATGCCATAGATGTGAGGCAGTCTGCAAGAGGAGTTGAAGATGAAGATGCTTTGCATCCTGCATATTTTAGCATTTTTAAGGAAATCAGAGAGACTTTATTCCATCTCATTCATCTTAGGTTGTAACATTTCAGAGAGAGAATCACTAGGAAATCAATAGAAGTGTTTCAAATACAAAGGTCAGTTCACATGTACCACCGTCAGTGGATTTGTAGATAGAAACATTCAAATTTTGTGTATTAAGTTCAACTTTGGTGAACTGTAACTTGAAGAATAGAAAACATTCTTGACAGTGCTTACTGGAGCTCAGTAGTTGTGTTGAACTTCTACTTTTGCTGCTTTGTTAGAGTATGCAGTAAACTGCAAAGCTGAAGAGAAATGGATCGCAGATAGTCACAAGACAGGACTGGAGGGAGTCTAATTAGGATAACTATTTTGATAGTCAAATAATCTAGCGATTAGTGAGAAAAATAATCAGATATACATTAGACACATACAGTATATTGTCCAGTTAGCATGTAAGCTAGCAAGCTTGTACAATCAGGATTGCACATGTATGGTTGCTAACCTTGCTGTCTATAGTGTTTACAGGCATTCAAACTAAAAACGGTCAAGAATTTTTACTTCCAAGGGGCCACAACCAACAGCCCCCTACTGTATGATCTGACAGACCTCCCTGACATGAATGATTGGGCTGCTTGTTTTTATGAAGTAGTAAAGATGGCTAAAATACAACATTAATCAATAACTCACTGGCTATAATAGTTTATGAACTACTCCTCCAGGCATTCCCTACGTCAACAAGTTGCTGAATTATATATTTGGTAAAGACACATGGACACATTTTTCATCGTAGGACAGTAAAAGTCTTCTATAAAACCGGAGTAATTTGTTTCTTTGAGTGAACCAGCAGGATGGAGCTTTCAGACTGACACCATTTGAATCTGTAGAGTTAAATATTACAGCACAACCAAAACATATTTTCTAGCAGCGGATGCATGTCTATTATATTATGCTGGCAGGACACAGACTAGTTGATGTATTACTCTGATAATAAGTCGGTTACAGGACCCAGATGGTCCATGAGTGTCTGTTCACTGAAGCCACCCACCCAGGGAGAGGAAAGTACAGATCCATTCAACCACACATCAACTTCACAGCTTTGCCATGTTGCGGAATGTCAGAAAGTTACTAGCAGGGCTGGAAACTGCAGATTTAAACAAATGATTTTAATCAGAGGCCATTCAGGGCTGTGTCGAGCCAAGCCACCGCTCGCATGTCAGCTGTGATTTATTAACCCTGGAGGTATTAACTCAACAGGAGATGGGGAGGATCACTGGCAGCACAGAGGACAGAAATCATAAGGCAGAATGGGGAAAGAGAGAGAGAGGGACAAAGAAGAAAATAATCACTTAACACTGCTCTCCAGGATTCATTATCTGGACATTCTTGCCTGACTTTTTCTCAGTGAAGAAGAAGTGGAGAACACACAGACATACAAATAGTCATAGGAGTTCTGCAGATGTTTACAATTATAGTCAGAGTTTTGTACTTTATTCAGTTGTGTTCAGATGTTTCAGCCATACTCTTCATGCCAATTTAGTGCGCCAGTTCTGCAAACTGAATTTAAGTGAAACTGAAAGATGGAAAAAGTAATAGAGGGGGAGAGATTTGAGGCCACAATGTCACACATGTGAATGTTACTTCTTCTGTGTGTGTCTGTCGATATAATTTTATTTTACGGAACATGACACTTTCCATTTAGGAGATGAGCATAATTCAGTATCCAGATGTTTTTAGTCCAGTAGTTATATAGCTGTTATTATTTAGTTATGGTACATAAATCGATGCACATACAGATGTATTTTCATAGTTATAGTGACAGTTACTGTATGTAGTTGTAGGTGTTGCCTTATAATTATGTCCTATATCATAATATTGTAGCTACATTGTCTACATCCTAAGAAAATATAGTTTTATATATAATGTTGTTACGGTTGTACATGTTTATTGTTATATTCCTTATCTGTTTTACTTATGATCTAATTTTTATATAACTGTAGTTGCATAGTTACATTTACATGAAGAATATTTATCATTATATAATCAGGGACAATATAGAATTATGATTACATTGATATCATTATTGTTATAGAATTCCATAGTTTTATTATTATCATTAAAGTTGCATATTTGTAATTCTTGGTAGCTATATGGTTATTTATGTATATGTTGTAGTGCACTATTGTTATGAAAGTTATCATTCTAATTTCATTATATAGTTGTTGTTTTATTGCCGCACACAATTACAGTAATGTGATTATCATGTAGAATGGTCATTATAATTTAATAGTTTGATTTTATCATTATATTGATATACTGTTATTGTGACATACTGTAGTTACATCATTATTTTATTTATATAGTCATATTGGTAAATATTTATATGTAGATATACTGTGTATAATAGAGTTTATTGTTTAAATATATAAATAATAAAATAACATTGTTGTAGTCACTTTTCTCTTGTATTTGATCTGATATATTTGTATTGTTACACATATTTATTTTTATTATGATATATTTTTCTCGGACAAAATGCATATGTACATAATAATATAAGGTTATATAAATGTCTTGGTTCTACTGTAGTTTAAGTCACAGCAATGTTTTGTTTGTTCGAAGTATAAAGTATGCATAATATTTGTGTTTAATTTGTGAATATATAAACCTTCCATGTCATTGAATTACAAGATTTTATTGCTGAAGCAAACATACCTTCATATAAACCAATCAGAAGTCACAAACAATCAGCTTAGTCACCACTCACTATGGTTTTGCAATGCCATGGGAAAAACCCTCCTAGGTGAAGCTGCCTTTCCACAGAAACCATCCCTCGACATCACACTCCTTTCATCCTGCTCTCCCCCACACATACTCTCTGCTCTTTGTCTCACCCACTCTATTCTCCCATGTCCTCTCCTGTTTTTATGGAGAGCAGGCTTTCCACATCCTTTTGATTCTGGTCTTTTTTTTTTACATTAAAGTAATATCTGAGAGCTGGGGAAACACAGGAGATTATTGTGATTCATGCCCGGGCAGCGAGGTAGTGATGAATAATGGAAGCTAAAGTAACTAAACCTCGACCTCCACTCAGTTCACACAGGAACAATATTTGATATGTTTGTTATAAATGTGTATCATAAAGATCTCTACAGCTTGTAAAGGAGATTCAACTCTATCCTTCAGTTACAAAGGAGAGCATTAATTTAGGAGTCTAAACTAATGCACCATCTCTGATAATCCTCCTCACTTCTGTCACACTGGTGCCAATAAGCATTGACAATTGAAATGCGGGTCGATGGTAGGTGTATGTGTGTGTTTGTGGGTCACTGACTGATAAGTGAAGGGTTTTCATGCATTCATCAGCCACCTGCCAGTTTCTGACAACTCTCTCTCCCAGTGTCTTCTTCTCTTCTTCTCTCTGTTCTCCTTCACTCCTATCCTCCTTCCTCTGACACCTGTCTTTCAATAAGATTAACGGCTCTACATCTGTGTGTGTGGGTGTGTGTCTGTGTGCAAATGTTTGCTGTCTTCTGTACTTTTTGTCTGTGTGTGTGTGTGTGTGTGTGTGTGTGTGTGTGTGTGTGTGTGTGTGTGTGTGTGTGTGTGTGTGTGTGTGTGTGTGTGTGTGTAAGTGTGCATTTTCCTGTGCTCATACGCCTTCAGTCGAACATGCACTCAGCCAAATGGGGATCGATCGGGGTCTGGACTGACAGGGGAAGAGGTGGGAGTTGTCATTGATAAGGCAGTAAATGAAGTGATTGGCAGGATCAATGGAGACCCCGAGGGAACAATGAGCATTACTGCCTGTCTGTCTGTCTGTCTGTCTGTCTGTCTGTCTCAGGAAGTAGAAGGTTGGGTGTTAGGAGAGAGGGAGTGAGTGCACCAGCAGAATGTAATACATAATAGAGCTGGCTGCAGCCTCTGTTGGTGCTCTCTGCCTCATCCATCCATATGACAGGACAATGGAACGGCATGGCACAAAACTGAGCACTGGCTCCCATTGTGAGTCCAGTCAAAGGACTGGGACACCATCCATGCGCTGGAGTTAATCATTCACCTTCTCACACACAGTTTCTGCTACAGTCAGGCTTTTATAGACTTTATTCTGACCATTGTTTATCTTATTTTAATCATATTGCTGCTGTTTATGTTTTGCTGATTGGTCTGTGAAACAATAACTATTGTAAGGATTGCGATGAGGTGCCCAGATTCTAAAATTTACCTTCTTTGGTGATCCAGGGGAATTTTCATTTAGCATTATTATGAGGTTAGCATGTTTGGTTTTGACATTTCATCAATGTCTGTTTGCTTTTGCTGCCGTGTTTCATTCTCATAGATGTAGAACTCCTGCACAGCGTCTCCATGGACCCCATACTGATACGGTGAAACAGTACCTCCAAATTCATGTATCTATCAGGACAGGAGGTCTGTCTACAAGTGAAATTATTACAATTGAGTGAATTTTTCAGTTGATTTGCCAGATCCTGTATGTGCCAATATGTTGTTTTTTTAAAAAAGTTTTCCACTGCAGCAACACAGAACAGAATATAGGTTGTACCAACATTTACAGCAATGAGTCTAGAATCTGTCCTTTTAATCCTTCTGTTTCCATTGCAGCATGAGATCCAACACATAGTAGTTATGGGATGGAACTCCACTTTACTGAACTATTGAAAATAAAACAATGGAGGTTTGTTATGTTAAAAGATATGGAAATTTTACGCTGTTGATGCCGATATTTGGGAAAATTGCTACTCAACAAGGACATCAAGAGGACAGAAAAGCGGCGCTTGTTGTCCTTTCCAAGTTTAACCAATCAGTGTCAAGACTTACATAGTAGTGTGCATCACTCTGCTATGTGGATGTCACAGTGCTCATATTATCTTACCCAGAAAAACACACAGGAATATTGTAACTGGTTACAGATAGTGCTGTAGCACTGTGTCAATGTGAATATTCTTGAGGTGTGCTGAGCACAGTGGATAGACACAGCACATTATTTTTGGACAAATTAGGATTTCCCACTGTGAGTGGGCTCCATCGTTTCAGAAGCATCTACAGATCAAAGCACCTCCAAGGTCCAGCAACAACTACGGTACTTCAATTACAACTCTTTTACTGATGAATTACAAAGGCCTAGGTGACAGAATATCACATCACACATTGTCTTCTCATATCTAACATTTGCTTTAAACACAACTCGTGAACACTGCAGACAAGCCATGTGGTTACAAATTCTGGGTTGCATGCAGACGTCTGCAAAGGCGTCTGCACTGAGACCTCGTGAACTTAGGTGGATAATGAAATTTACGTCACAGGTACACTTCAGACGCTGAAAGCATGAATTGGCCATAACGAATGCAGACTTTCTGATGGAGTTGTGAAGAATTCTCTAGATTTAAATTTATTGAGCTATTTACAACATCCCAACAGAAAAATTGCTGTGTTTACTGTTTGATTGTAAATAAACTGTCATTCTTATTTTTGTCTGGTAGAGAGAGACATGGGGCCCGTTTCACGAAGCAGGTTTAGTGAAAACTCTGAGTTTGTTAACCCTGAAATGAGGGAAACTCAGAGTTTTCTATCTCAGAGTAGATCAACTCAGAGTTCAGGGTTGAACTCAGAGTTTGTTGAACCTGCTTCGTGAAACGGACCCATGGTGGACAGATGTACCTTCTCTCCTCACTGCACTGGAATAAATTTACCAATGATCCTGCAAAGCGTTTGCTTTGTTATTGAAGGTAATGAGAGTTGTGGCAGTAATTTGACAACACTTCAGCTTCAACACTTAGTTAAGTTTATTCCTGGTTAAATGAAATTGTGGTCATCAGTAATTTGAAGCCCAACATAGACTGCACAGACTTTTTCATCATTACCAAAACCACAGTCCTTTAACCCTAGCCAAAGTGTTGTAGTAGACCTACAATAACAATTCATGGTTTATAGCTCACAAATTAGATCCTAGCTAAAAATACCAAACACAATCTCCTCCCTGTGACCACTTTGTTGTGTAGAAATGACTGAAAAACTGTAAAGAAAATGGTTACCTCAAAAAATGTTTGACGAAGCATAATAGGAGTATGCAAACATATTTTGTAGGAGACACAGTAAATAAAGATGCATTGTGTTACAAGGACTGTGTTACATTGGATTGTGTTAGACTGTGCATCACTCCTGTTTTTCTGTCATTCCAGTTACAATGCTAATATTTCGCAACTGAGTCTCCAAAATAAATCTTAATTTATTGGAAAATCTGTGCCGATTCCTGCTAGATGGATCTAAATTTTCCTCTCTGTGGGTGTAGAAGAAGACATCCAATAATAACATGAGATAAACTCATGCTCACTTTCAGCTCAAGTCTCTTTACCTATTTATGAAATCCAATATCCTCAAGTTTCCTACAGTCAAAACACCAATAAGCTAGGTCCAACAATAGTCATCTTTTAGTCCATAAGATTGTGTTGTATTAGATAACATTTGTGTCCTGTGCAGAAAGGCTCCGGTTTCATGTTAAAGAGCAGCTACTTTATGAATATGTATTGCATGTATACATAAAGGATTAAGATCTCCCCTTCAGTTCCTCTCCACCTCCTTCCTTTTCGCACTCTCCCTGTCTCTCTTCTCAGCTGTTCAAATATTGTCTTTCTATTTATACTGAGCTTGGGGAAATATTTACCGTGGGCCACTGAAGCAGGGTGGATATGAATGGGCATCATCTCAGCTTGTCAAATTAGCTGCCGCTTGCTGCCTGCTAATGTCTCTGTAATTGGAAAGGCTGGCAGTGCAGCCTGTCTGACTGCTGCCTTGGCATGGACATCACGTGTTGATGCCTGTCTCAGGTGAGGGATGCTACGATACAGCCACTGAGGGCACCTTATCAGGTGCATTTTAAAAGCATTTAGATTACATTCATATCCACAATGTCTTACAGGAGCTGCCCATCAAATGTTTGAATCTCTGCAAAATATGACTACAATATTGGATGAGTTGACATAATCTTTTTCACACTATAAATTTGTGAAGTCTTATTGTTGAGAATGCAGTGAATAAACATAATGGAAGTTTGTGTCTGTTTCTGTTGCATGCATTTGAAACTGCTAAATCTAAATAAAACAATGATGCACTAGAATGTTGCAATGAGTTTAAATGGAAACAAGTGGTCAATGACTTTCTATCTCTAGGCTTTTACAACACTCCTCGCATGAATACAAAACTGGACAGACAGAAACAAATTGAAGAAAAATCAACATAAAATCAACATAAAGTGCCACGCTAACCCTGGGCCACCAGGAGACCAGCTTCAATCTTCCTTAGTGTTGACTCCTTAGGTCTCTGGAACTCTACTGGAGAGATGAACACCATTCTTCCAATAGATGCTTCCTCATTTGGTGTTTTGCTGATGGTGGTGGAGAGAGCTGTCTAATACATTGCTCCCTTGTGTGTTTAGCTGGGTTGAGATCTGGTTACTCTGAAGGCCAAATCATTTGATTCACACCAGTTTCCTCTTCATGAAATCATTCAGTGACCGCTCATGCGCTATGGATGAACATATTGTCATCCTGGTAGAAACCACTGCCACTAGGATAGAAATGTTTCATCAAAGTATACAGGTGATCACTCAGAACTACTTTCTATTGTTATGCAGTGACTTTTCCCTTTAGGGGACAAGCAGACATCAGTGTGTCCTCTACATTCATTCAGCAGCCGCCATTCCTAAATCCTAGCCGCCGCTCCTTCAAACTCCTTTTTTTAAAAGTTTATTTTTTTTATTGTTGCAAATACACCACCGTCGCATGTTTCCACCTTCACAGCAGAACCCTGCACTGTGTTGGGTACTCACGAGTACTAAGGTAAACTACAGATAACTATCTTGTTCAGTATCTACTCTTTGGTACGTCGGGTTAATACGACGTTAATTACTCGTGAGAGCACGTAACGTCCAGCATCCAGACAACAGGTCAGAGAGTCAGAGGAGTGTCGTCTTGGAAAACTGGGCAGCGACTTACCGGAGAAAAGTTATTAGCTTACTATAATTCATAGTAGATTTTACAAGTTAGACTTTCGCAAAATACTGATGGCCAGCTAACATTACGTAACATATCGGTAGCTTCAGTTAATTGGGCCCAGTGCCATCTCAGTGTCGGTAACCTGAGTAAACTAATTGATAACATTAAGCTAATATCTACACCATGATGTAACTGCTGACTGCATTTTCATATGAGCTTGTTCAAATAGTTTTATTTTATTTTATTTTTAATTTTTACATTCAGGCGTTAAAAAGCTATTTTCAACTGGCCATTCAATAAAGAAGTTGTAAAAGTAAAATCTGCAGTCAAGTGTCATTTGTTTACGCCACCATGGCTCCCGAAAAGCCTGCCACCACTGATGAAAAAAATCCTAGAGGAAACACTGGACATCTACCTATAGAATGTCCTTCTGCCGTGTGTCCTTGTTGTATAGAAGGCTACTATTATGCAGTCATTGTTTTTACAGGTCACAACCCCCTGACTTTTTCCTGTGTTACTGTCTGGTCAAAACTGACACTTGTCCATCATTAGTTTTTACCGGTTTTTATGGCAGTCTCCTGAAAATTATCCTTCTTACAGTCTCCTTTGGCACCTAATCTAGATCAAAATAGTCTTTCATTGTGCCACGCAACAGCAACAACATTGCTTATCATCTAACAGACTACTTGGACATTTGCTGAGCTTATTCATGCTCTCTGCAGGATAAATCATTGTATACCCACTGAGCCTTCGTTAAGTGTCAACAGATTTTTTATTTTATGTTTTAGGTTCACTGCTGTTAATAAGGTCTAGTAAGATAAAGAAATCTTATACATTAGCAGGAGACAGACTTCCCTTCAATAATGACCTCACAGGTCATTGAGGCAGCTCATATTGAGGTGGATAGATGGGTCAACAAATCATTGGACGCTCACACAGGAGGCTTCGTTGTTAACTGAAAGTCTAGTTTGTTTTATTTTTTAAATTGACTGTTCTAGAATCTTATGAGATGTTTATCAGAAATGGCAAGATGGATCAACTCAACAAAAGCATGCTGCATTTTACTCCTATTAGCAATTACATTTCAGCCTGTAGTGGGAGCTTCTCATGCTTTTATTCTTGTAGCAAATCCATTTATTAAATCTCTGTCTAGCTCTCCCTCTTAAATAGTGATGAGTTGAGTTTATTCATTTTATTTTGATCTACAGTTTTCAAATTTAAAGAATTTGTTTGAATTAAAAATATTTCGACTGGTTCTGATATAGATTCTTATTGTCAATTTATAATTCATACCAACGGTGTTACAAACACATATGAAGCATAAGTACATTCATGCCATGAATAATTTAAAAGTAACATATGGAAATATGTTGGGGGGAAAATGAAGACAAGGCCCACAGGAAATAAAGCACAAGCGGGTGTTTACCCTTTTGATAACAGCTGAAAGAGAGCAGGCAGTTAAACAGTGATGGAAGTGGTTAACAACCACAAAAAGTGAGAGAGAAAGCTAATGGAGAGCCACATTTCCTACTAAAAATGATCCTACTGCAGACCAGGAGATGGGCTCGAAAGTGAGCAGAGAGGGGTGGAAAAGGAAGGGAAGAAAAGCAGTCGCCGAGCTGATATTGATCTTCTGCCAGAGAGATTGATAGAGCAATAAGGAGCTGAGGAGAGGAGAGATGAGAAGTGGGGTAGAGGAGGAGGAGGATGGCAAGGTGAGGGAGAGAGAGGATTGCAGGGTGTGAGATGAATGGATGGCAGAGAAAAAGAAGGGGAGAGGGGAAGAGAAGGGCAAAGAAAAGAGGGAAAAGGTGGATGAGAAAGTGATAGACAAAGGATGAAAAAGAAGAAGAGAATGAGGGAGGTGATGTTGATAAAGTAGCCTGCAAGTGACATCATTTGAAAGGTGAAAGATCAGGTGTCTCTTTCTTAATTAGGTCAAGGAGAGCAGAATGACGGGGTGATGGATGAATTAGAGGAGAGAGGGAGTGGTGGAGACAGAAAAAGAGAGAAAGAGAGATGATTGGATTTTATGTGTGAAAAGGAATCATGTGTTAGACTAGCTGAGACACTAAAGGTGACCCCCAGTTGCCTAATGGCACAATACATATTCTTTAATGAAGTCACCAGCAAAGTGCAGTCACATCTCAACACAGCTCCACCTCAGCTGCTGTGTGCTGACTGAAGAGATCAGTGTGTGTGTGTCTGATGTGCATGAGGGTGTGTGTGTGTGTGTGTGTGTGTGTGTGTGTGTGTGTGTGTGTGTGTGTGCGCTCAGACAGACTTTGTCAGTGTGACATGTGAAGCATAGCACAGGTACCATTCATCTGTAGCCCCCAGGTGTGTGTGTGTGTGTGTGTGTCTCTGTGTGTGTGTGTGTGTGTGTGTGTGTGTGTGTGTGTGTGTGTGTGTGTGTGTGTGATGTCCTGCTCGCCGCTGCTGTTAAATAAAATATGTTAAAATATACATTTGAAGCCGGGGCCCGTGGGTCCGTCTGGTCGACATGACGACACAGCGTTGGCTCCAGGAATCCGTCTCTGAGGTGCTTCTTTGTGTTTCGTGTCTCAGACCTGTGTGTTTCTGTGTTTCTGTGTTTCTGTCTTTTGTTTGGTTCGTTCCTCGTCGTGTTTCTGGCCCGAGTCCGGCAGCAACGCCTTCATCTGCCTCCTCATCTGTCTCCGCTCCTCTTTGTCTCTTCCTGTTTCTGTTTCCCGCCTCCCGCCATCTGAATCTCAGTTTGTACCATGAGGTTTACAGCAGCGGCTCCAGGAGCAGACGGGGGCTCTGGGGCCTCCTCACGCCCAGAGACGGTGCTCTCTCCTGGGCTGCAGCAGGGCGGGTTCCCCCTGCTGGGTCTGCAAGCACAGCTAAATGTACAGCCTGTTTCTGCAGCATGAAATATTGTACCCAAAAAATCAGATGGAAATGAAATATTGCACTTAAAATGAAATATTGCTCCTGAAAATTAGATAGAAATAAAACATTGCACCTAAAAAGGAGATAAAAAAAAAGAAATGTTGTACCTAAAAATGAGATAAAAATGAAATATTGCAACTGAAAATCTTGATAAAAATGAAACATTGTAACTGAATGAGATAAAATTTAAATATTATGGCTGAAAGTTAGATAAAAGTGAAATATTGCCCTTGAAAATTAGATAACAATGAAACATTGTATCTAAAAGGGAGATATACATGAAATGTTGCACTAAAAATTTTGATAAAATGAAATATTACACCTACAAAATTAGATAAAAGTGAAACATTTCACCTGAAAATTTGATAAAATTGAAATATTGCAATTGGAAAATTTGAAAAAAAAAATGAAATATTGTACCTTGAAATGAGAGAAAAATTAAACATTGCGCCTGAAAATGAGATTAAAGTGAAATATTGCACCTAAAAATGAGCTAAAAATTAAATTTTGCACCTTAAAAATGAGGTAAATTTAGAATATTAACCTGAAAAATGAGAATGACAAATAACAATGTTGAGTATAAAGTAGATCAGATGACCGGCAGCCATCTTGGGTTTGTTTTTGTGCTTTGGCTGTTGCTAGGCAACATTGCCACAGCTCACATTGATGTCATACTTTAAAGTCCAGATTCTAGAAGGATGCATCACAACAGCAGCACTTCAGAGACTTCAGGACCAATGAAAAAGTCAACAAACTGACCTTTAAAGGGTTAAAATCCAGAAAATTAATGAATATTTGGTTTTTAAAATCACGACTGATGTTGGTTAAACAATAAGTTTGGTGTAATTTGTTGAAATTGTTGAGTTGTTTTATGAATTGTCATTTTGGACAGTTTTGAGTCTATTAGGACAGTTTGTTTCTGGGCAAATTTTTTGTAATTTTGGGTATTTTTTGTAATTTGGTCAAAGGTTTTGAGACATTTTGGTCAAATATTGTGGCATTTTACTCAAATTTTGAGTCTTTTAGGACATTTTTTTTGTTTCTGGTAGGTTCTTGAGTAATTGTGGACATTTTAAAATAATTTTGGAATAGAGACTGTTTAGACAAATACTGAATCATTTTGTACAATTTTTTTGATTAATTCTGAACAGTTTTGAGTGTATTTGGGCAAATTTCCAGTAATTACGGACATTTTCCAAATCATTTTGGAATAGCTTTGAGACAAACTGCACAAATAATGTGGCATTTGCACTAGTTTTAAGTCTATTAGGACAATTTTAGTTGTTCTGGGCATGCTTTTGAGTAATTATACACATTTTTTGATAATTTTGGAAATAGTTTTGAGACATTTTGGGCAAATATTGAATCATTTTTGCACAAGTTTTGAGTCATCCTGAACACGTTTGAGTCTATTTAGACAAATTTCGAGCATTTCTGAGAATTTCTCAAATCATTTTGGAACAGTTTTGAGACATAGTGTGCAAATAATCAAGCATTTTGCACAGGTTTTTTGGCATTTTCGGCACTTAAAAGTTTTTCGGTTTTAAATCTATTAGTACAATTTTTAGTTGTCTTGTGCAGATTTTTGAGTGATTGTGGACATTTTAAAATAATTCTGGAATAGTTTTGAGACTGTTTGGGAAAAATATTGAATCATTTTGCACAATTTTCGAGTTATTCTGAACAGTTTTGATTCTATTTGAACAGGTTTTGAGTTGTTTGGGGGCAAATTTTGAGTCATTTTGAATATTTTTTTGTTCTTTTGTTAACAGTTCTGACAAACACTGGACTAATAAGTCATTTTGCACTAGTTTTAAGTCCATTTGGGCAATTTTTGTTGTTGTTCTGGGCATGCTTTTGAGTAATTATAGACATTTTTTGATAATTTTGGAATAGTTTTGAGACAAGTTGGACAAATATTGAATCATTTTGCACAATTTTCGAGACATTCTGAACAGTTTTGAGTCTATTTGGACACATTTCTAACGCATTTTTGTCTTTAAGATCTGACATAAAATAATCTTTCATCAGAATTAATGTTGCTGCTAATCATTGACAAATCCCAGACTGTGATAATGAAAATAAAAAAAACAAAAACCTTTAGTATGTTGAAAATAATCACGTTTTAAAAAAACAACCACCGCAGCATCATGTGACCAAACTGGTATTTAAAATCCTGAAAATGATTGAATATTTGGTCATTATGATCAGGACTGTTGTTGGTTAAAACATTTACTCAGTGAAAGTAGAAAATAATATTTACATAAAATATAACAGGACGTGTGGCACAAAACATTTGATAGAAACCGACATGTATTTTGTCGTTTTTTTATTTTGAGTTCATTTATTGATTTTTTCTCAAGTTATTTTTTAAAATTTGATTGTTTTAATTTTTTTTTAGCTTTTTTCTATGAATTTAATTAGTTTTGTTATTTTACTATAAAATTTCGTTATTTTACTATAAAATTTTTTGTTTAATGTTTTCTAACTTTCAAATTGGCTTGTTTTCTCACAGAGCTCATGTGGCTTCAGGTGAATCACATGAGCGCTGTGAGGAGGTCTGTTCATCTAAGTGGGCCTACATTTTGAAGGAAACATGTTTTCGATGCTTCTTGAGCTGCTAATTTTTTTCCTTCAAACTACAAGGAGGAAAGGTGGAGATTGCATCCTGTAAATCATTCGAAGGCTCTTGTGAAGGCTCTTCCCACCGCTGACAAGAACCGGGCGACTGCAGTTTTCTTTTTTGGATGAGCCATCGCGTTCACATGCTTTTTAAAAATATTCACAACAATGTGATCAAAAGACGGATCTTCTGGTGTCAGTGCTGCTTCCATCAGCTTGTCTGCTGAGCCAAACACCCTGTGAAGATCTTTCACGATGGCTTTGGGTATTTTGTCTATCTTCTTGATTGTTCCGTCGCCTGGGATCTTGATGTCGTCCAGCGGCAGCTTTTTCAGGCGCTTCAGGACGGCCTGGAGGTCGTCTATGGTGAACAGCTTTCTGGATTTGGCCAGGGATTTAGTGATCACCATCTGGAGCAGAGCGCTGATGACAGGATGAAGACTTGACGTTTCAGCCTCAACCTCAGACTGAAGATCTGATGTTTTAGACTCAGGTTGAGGAGCAGCGATGAAGTTGGTCATTGGTTCTGACTCTTCATACACTGATGTCAAGCTGCAGAGAGACTCTGAGGGTCTGAGGGCTACAACTGGTGTAGAAACAACAGCCTCATCATCCCTGCAGATTGATGCAGAACCTGCAGCATCGCTGGGACCTGGACCAGGACTCGGTTGGGCTGCAGGAATCTGTGGTTCTTCAGGTGGGGTCGTGATTGTGATGAAGAGCTCTGAGATGTCCTCTAGAGCTCTGGCCACTGCTTCACTGTGAGCCGTTTCCAGCGACAGCTCTTGAACACAAAATAAGATATTTTGTAGGTATTTTCCCACGACGTCTTCTGTCATGGCGTACAGGACTTCAGGGGAAGAGGGAAGCTGAGTGCCGACCACCGGCTTATTGATCTTGGACAGGACGGTGTCTGACAGACATCTTCTTGGAGGAGCGACGGGCATGTAATATGTACGACCAACCATCAGATGATTGTATATTTTATCAGTCAGTTCCCTTGTTAACTTCCTGATCTGTTCGTTGAGTCTTTCCTGCACTTTTCTCTGTTTTCCAGCTTCGCCTGTCTGGTCAAAAATGTCGTACAGTTTGTCAAGAGCAGGTTCGATGGAGTCAAACTCCACTGAAGCCTGATCTTTACTGGACTGTGTTGGTGTGACGACCAGGTAGCTCGGTGAAGGTGTTGCCCTTGGAGTCAACCTGGGAGACTGTGGAACACTTCCAGGTAAAGTGAATTCTTCGTCAGTGCTTTGGATCAGAGACTGATCGGACCTCTGTTTCAGATCCACGAGGAACTCTGAATCTTTTTTCTTCCAGGCATTCTTCAGGTCTGAAATCATTTTTTCAAACTGCCTTTTAGCAGCCTTGGAAAAGTGACCGTGTTGTTTTTCGCGAGCAGTTATTTTGGTGCCGGCCGACGAAAAAAAGTTTTGGACCTTCCTGGCGATCAGGCCCATGTTAAAATGAGTTCTGGGAGATTTTTTAGGAGACGCAGCTCCACTTCCAGACTCACATATGTGCATGTCATGGAGTATAGTTGTCAGAATATCAGCTGCAACACGTTCAGCCGAGGGAGTGCTGCTGAGGGCCGGGGGAACCCCCTGAGCCTCTCCTGAGACCACATCTGACACTGAGGACCATTTCTCCAGAATGCCCTTCATAGAGTTGGTCACTGAAGGAACAGAGATTTTGGACTTTATGCTTTCGATGCTTTCGTCCAGGTGACTGTACCTGTACGGCTGTCTGCAGCACAATCTGCTCAGCCTCACCGCACATCTTCTCAGACATGCGGCAGAGTGAGACACTATCCGACGAAGGGTTTCAATGCTGAACTTGGTGCCGCTGACGTAAACGGCAGGTTCTGGAGGCAGAACTGGACTGTTGTTGGCCAGAGCCAGAGCAGAGTTAACCCTCTCTGAAACCTCCATCTCCACCAGCTCAGTCAGCTGTTCGGCACTTTCACACTTTTCTGACGGGACACCGAGAGCCCAGGCGATGCTGCCGAAGAGGGAGTCTCCCAGGGAAACGTAGAAGTGCCCGCTGTCAGCAGTCCTGGACTCTTCAAGGATTTTAAGGGTAATTTTCAGGGTCTCGGCAGCAAGACTCTGAATTATGTTGGTGAACACGTCGATCAGAACAGCGACCGTTGAAACGTCCAGCATCTCTGTTGCTAACATGTTCCACTGAAGCTCAGAGATCTTCTGAATGCATCTGGTCACTATTGGCAAGATCTCCTCTCTGGAGAGAGTGATGGTTTCCACTGGTGGCTCAGTCTGGTCCACTGGATCCATTGGTGGTTCTGGCTGGACCAGCGGAGATGGATCTTTGGAAGATGTTTTGTGAATGGGAGGTTTAGCCGATGTCTGTTCTGTCGGTGGTTCTGGTTCGTCCAGATTCACAAAGAACACTTTTCCGAGAGTGTCGGTCACCGGTATTTTACATTTGTCCTCATCATCGATGTTCATTGCAAGGGTATCCTCTGATTCAGAGTTGGTCATATAGTCAGTCAGCCTCAATGCAGCCATTTCTTCAAAGTTCGTGTCTTTCGGTAAATCAAACTTGTCGATGGTAGAAAGTTCTTCTTCCTCTAAGATGCGTCGGTTCAAGGTTTTCTCTTGAAGTCAGCTGAGTTGTTCTGGAGGAGAATGTGATTGGAATCCAGACGTCGTTCCGAATTTATAGACCTTGGGACATCACTGATGACATCACAGATGACATCATTTAGAATCTGAGCATGTACAATGCAGCCCTTTGTGACATCATGTGAAATCACAAACTGGCCTCTTATGACATCACACACACACACACACACACACACACACACACACACACACACACACACACACACACACACACACACACACACACACACACACACACTCCTCATGGTTTAGTCATCATTGTGTGTAGATCAACACATGCAAAATAAATATTTTAAATAAAAATAATAATTAAAAAAAAAAAAAAACTTAAAGGTGATTATTGGACCTGAAAATAAAATTGTCCATTTTAGTTTTGGGTTAGTTTGTGTTAAAGTTGTGTTTCTACTAGGAATGAACACAAGTTAATGTAAAGAGACACAAGTCCTCATCATTTTTAGACAGTTTGTATGTCATTTTGCACGTTTTGAGTCATTCTTGACTTTTCTTGAGTCACTTGGACATGTTTTGAGTAGTTTTTGTCAAATTTTGAGGCACTTTAGATTTTTTGGGGGTAGTATGAAACAGTTTTGAGACATTTTGGACAAATATTGAGTCATTTTGTACAATTTTTCGAGATATCCTGAACAGATTTGAGTTTATTTGGACAAGATTTGGCTTGTTTTGGACAAATATTGAGTCACATTTTTTTTGGACACATTTTTAGTTGTTTTGGGAAAATTTAGTTTTTTGTCATTTGGTCAACAGCTTTGAGAAATTTTGGACAAACTTTGAGTCCTTCTGAACAGTTTTGAGTCTATTTGGGCAAGGTTTGACTAATTATGGATATTCTAACAGTATTTTAGAATAATTTTGAGATATATTGCACAAATATTGAATCATTTTGTTCAAATTGTGAGTTACACATGTTGCATTCAAGACAAAAAGGGAAACCAACGTGCAAAATAACATGCAACATAATGTACAGTGTGTGTGTGTGTGTGTGTGTGTGTGCGTGTGTGTGTGTGTGTGTGTGTGTGTGTGTGTGTGTGTGTGTGTGTGTGTGTGTGTACGTGCATGCACACAACGGTGATGTATGGGTGTGTGGTGCAGTGAGTGGAGGACCAGCACAGCCATCACTCAGGTCCAAGGCCTAATGGAGAGTCCTGGCAGACAGCTAGCTGATAGATGGTCTGACCCCCCCACACACACACACACACACGCACACACACACACACACACACACACACACACACACACACACACACACACACACACAGTCATCAGATAACAGTACTAATGCCTGACCTCACTCACTACACGTCCTTCAGCAGTGACAGAGAGAGAAGGGGAGGAGAAGGGAAAAAAGAAACAACGGTGTGTGTGTGTGTGCGTGTGTGTGTGTACATTGTGCATTGTGAGTCACTAGCATGTCTACATGTCTGCCGATATGATCTCAATTTCCTTGTTAGTCCTTTTCCTCAGTTTGTCAGGAGCCATTAACATTGCCAGAGATCCCAACTTCCTGGACACACAATCTCACATACACACACACACACACACACACACACACACACACACACACACACACACACACACACACACACACACACACACACACACACAGACATATATCTACATACTAAAAATTTCACTAAGACCTGCCCTCATGGGCAAGTATGATCAAGACTCATGCGCACGCACACACACAAAAACACACACACATTTGCATAGGCCTCTGAAGCCACATGTTTCATGTTGGTGCAGGCCGCTCTACACAACCTGCCTTCACTCTTCATTAGTCTCTGTTTGAATGAGATGCTTGGAGACATTAAGGTAATGTTACAGGCCAATAAAGTATTTAAAATCCCCTGGGTGCCAGTGCAGGGGGCGGCAGGGTGGGGTGAGGACACTGGGGGTGCTGAGAAGAGGAGAAAGTAGAGGTGGTGGAAAGGTCACGAGTAGCGGACGCAGTTTGACATATTTCACTCCTTATGTCAGGATTTGTAAATCACAGCTTTCATTCCTACGTGGTCCTGACAGAATGTCCATGTTCATTGTTGAATATTTTTACAAAGACAGATGATTGCAGCTCCAGAATTGTTTCCATTCTGTAAATAGCACAATCAAGAAGCTACTGAGACACAAATATGTCAGAAGACATCATCATCACAAATAGAGTACATCTGGGAGCTGCATGGGTCGATGGCCCATCTCTCTGATGTATCATCACATGACCAGAGTAATGATGGCTGTTGGAGAGTCAGACTCACAGACACAGAAAATGATTTACAGTTGGACAACTCTTCCTACCGTTATTCATCAGTATTTTTTGCCTCTGTGGAAAAAGCCTAATAATCCTCTGAGTCACGGAACAATAGATATTAAGATGTTGGTGCTAGACTGGATGGGCTTCTCTGTCAGACCCAACCTACCAAAAATTTAACCACCAATCACAGCACAGCATCCCTCCCACTGCACTGATGCAATCAACGGCCATATTATAGCACTAGGGGGCCACACTGTTGCACCATGGTCCTTCAATACATTAAATGTGGTCACTATTTGGATTCATCCCACATGTTTTGTCCTGCTGCTGTAAAACCTCATCAGAACACCAACTGTGTATTAATATCCAGCTGAAAATAATTATGACAAATGTAGTTTTCTTCTGTTTAAGCAGCATTTGCAAAAAGCTGCAGACTCAAGTTGTTTTAAGAAATTACTATGTGTATTTGTTTGAAGAAAAAAACATGAATGTATATATTTCTGAATTATTTATACATATTTAGGTTTTTAAAATAAGCGAAGGGATTTGGGGCAAAATGCTGGGATTAAGATACTGAAAAATATTGCTAAAACAATATTTTTATTCTTTAACATAAATAGATAAACATAAATAGTATTTGTACTAAACCAGTGCAGTGTATTAAATGTTCAAATGTATCCATCTCATAGCTTAATTAACAGTTCATTTTAGTTTAAGTAAACTAACAAATGATAGTTTCTTGGTCTAAAACGTTGTCACCATGGTAATCTTTACACCTGCATTCTCTTTATCAGCCAGCAGGGGGTGACTCCTCTACTTGCAAAAAGAGATCCAATTGTATAGATGTCAATGAGAAAATTACCCTACTTTGTACTTAATCTGTTACCACAGTGAACCTTTTCCTAATGAGTTTATTGTCTCAACTGCTAGCTTTAAGACTTTCTGAATTACGTATGTTGTTAATTTTGTAAATTATGTGCCCACTGAGAGTAAAATAGATATTATACTGGGTGTCTCTGAAGGCCAATCTCCTTATTATTTTACAAGTTGTTAGTCATTAGACCTCAATCCCAGTATTAGTGATAGCTAGGTGACAACTAGGCAGCAACACTCAGTTTTATCTTGCTCTGATGTAGTAATAGGATAATTATCATGAGTTTCACCATATGCTGTATGTAGATAACATTGCTGAAAGTGGGAACAGGTCTCTTGTGTGTCGGAATA